>NC_057797.1:740185152-740211634 GCF_018294505.1 Triticum aestivum | reverse complement strand
GGTTAATTTAGGTGTTTCATATATTGTGTTAGCTAGCTATAATTAATAGAGAGAAGTGTGCTCTCTTATGTCCGTGCTTGGTCGACGCTACGTACTATACATAATATAGAGAGGACTAGACACGCTAGCTAGCTAGTAAGCAAACGAAGGAAACAGAAGATCGCCATGAACATATATGCATACAGAGAGAAGTGATATCAACCACCTCTCCTTCTCCGAGAGATTGGTCGAACAACAAGTTCTCGTATATCTATCCAACACTACCGGCTACATATATACAATAATTATCTCTTACAAATATAATCTCCTAACATACGGACTCATGGTCCACATAGTATTCTACGTCTTCAGCGATCACATGGTCAAGAAAGAATGCCGCCAATTCCTCTTGAATTGCTCACATGCGAGCTGGTGCTAGGAGTTCATCCCGCTTCCGAAACATCTAATTTGAAGAAGGGAGTCAATATATATATATATATATATATATATATATATATATATGAATGAATGAAACTCAACACAAATGATGGTAATAAAATAAAATTGTGAATGTTGTTATTTACGCACTTCATATTGTTCGTCAGAGTAGCCCCGCTCACAGGTCATGTGGCGGATGGACTCGCAAATGTAGTATCCACAGAAATTATTCCCTTGTTCCTGCCACAACCACTTTACAAGAAATAGAGGTCAATCAAAATGATAAGCAATAATGCCAAATGGTATTGATGAAACTAGCCCTTGAATCAATAGGAGATGCGCGGAACATGCTACTATAGTACTTACTTTCGGGTGTCTAAATTGCAGCTTCTTCGGGAGTCCCGGAGCTTTTTTGGTGAATTTTTTCCAAACCCTACCAGACAAAGAAAACAATTACTTGATATATCAGGAAATGAACAAAGTTGCTGATGTGGTGGATAATGATCGATTTAACTTACTTCTCGAGCATTTGAGTCATGTCCGCATAGTCCTGGTGATCTTTTCGTCTTGAGTCTAAGACGGTTACTAGTCCCTGCTTAAGCTTAATCTCTAGGAGAATATAGTGGAAACTGCACACGCATGCATAACTCATCAATTACATTACCATAACCTTGACTAACATATAAGGGAAACCGAATACGCACAAGATAGTAACACTCACTTGAAGTTGTAAGGAAAGAGTATTATATCTTTGTTTTCATTTATTACCAACGATCGTAGCAAGTTGGCCTCGGTATCTACGGGATGAAATTTAACCTCAGTTTCATCTATGAGATATGTGTTAATGAACCCAATATCACCGACTTGTCTTTTCTTCAATTCGGCGATCTTCAATCTGCATAATATAGTGAGGATAATTATAAATACATGCAATGATAGAGTTGAGCTATATAGAGAGACTTAATGACAGAAGTAGTACTACTTACAGACAGTAGCAGGTGACCGTTGCTTTATCGAAGGCCAATTGATTGAAAAACTGAAAGAACTCCTCAAATGGAACAGGCAACAGATCAATTCCAATGAGGTCATGCTCCTTTTTAACTCTCACATACAAAGGACTCCTCCCCCCAGACTCTCTGCAGATTTTCAAGTACCAATCATGCAATCTTCGCCTCATCGTTGATAGAGATCTTTCATCTTTGACGAGAGGCTTCCCGTACTCGTATCTTTGTATCTGCACCTCCATGAAATCATAATGTACATCGTCGGACAGGTAATCTCCAAGATTGCTATAACCAGGCACCATCCTCGGATCATTAGCGACGATGTCGCTAGGCACCTTGAGCGGGGGGCATGATTGCTTCGCTTGTTCACTGAGCTGTGCAATTTGTTTACCAGCTCGTCGTTCTTTCAGCCTTTGGTCACTGACAGTTCTTCCCGACCGCTCCGTTTCGACAAATTCCTTTCCAATAATGCGCTCATAGTTTCCTTTCGGCGGAGACTTGGGTGATTTTGTCAGGGCAGCTAGTGTGCGCTTCGCTTTCACCGGATCTACCTTCTCCTCTGGAGGTGGATGTTTCTTTGCTTTCACCCCTTCAAAGAAGTTCCTCACTTCTTCTAGCGCGATCTCGACATTCTCCTCCGGGGTCCTCTCGTATGGTAACTTCTCTGGAGTCTTCAGAGAAGGACCGAATCTGTATGCACTAGTAGAAAAAGGGTCAAACGTGAAGCACATTAGTGCCGGTTTGAATTTGAGCCGGCAGTAATGTGTACATTAGTGCCGGTTCCAATGGCTAGCCGGGCCGCTCTCATTATTACCGGTTTGTGGCGAACCTTTAGCACTGGTTCGTGCCACGAACCGATACTAAAGTGAGTGGTGGCAGGATGTTGTCAGTCCGGGGCCCCTCCAGCACCTTTAGTACCGGGTCGTATCACGAACCGGTACTAAAGGTCGTCCTACATAGACCCTTCATCCACCCGAGCTCGCTCTGTTCTTCCCCTTTCCCCTCTCCTCTCTGTCTTTTCCCTCTTCCTCTCAAGCTCATCACACATTTTGCCCAAGATTTGAAGGCCCCCATCCATTCAAATGATCACAAAGATTAGCAACTTTTTCCTTTCATCTCTCATTGCTAGATTAGCTTGTGCAATGCTTTATATAGTGATTGATTTTTGAGTTTAGTAATTTGGGAGGAATTATATATATGTGCTAGTATTTGATTTATATGCAATTTGAGGTAAAAAATAACACTTAGTTTTGCATATGTAGGTGTGGTTTACTTAGTCTTCTAAATCTCCGTCGTAACCACCGTCGATCGCTCGCAATGTCCCGTCACCGGCACCACCTTGTGGTGAGCCCCTTGTTCATGAAGTTTTATATAAAAAATTGATGTTTGTGTGATTTGGATATATAGTTACTCGTATAATTATCTTACCCATACGTTGTTTGTTATGCATAGTGCCATGGTTTTGATATCCGTCCCGTCGGCCCTCGTCCGGGTTATGATTCGGATGTGGTATATTCTCTTTTAAAACTATTCATTGCATTTCGTGTTTATGACAAATTATGCCCATCAAGTTGACATAGATATTTGTATGTAGGAGGTAGTTGAACCGGAAATTCCAACCGACCCTATTGTCGAGAGGTTAAATTTAGTTGAAAGAGAAAACAAGGATTTGAAGGAAAAATTGAAAAGAATTGAGGGGGAGAAGATGGAATAGGAGTTGCATGTTGCCGATGTCGTTGATGATCACAAGATTAAGATCGAGAAAATGCGCTTGAAGATTAGAAAGATTAGAAAATATGCCATTCATAGTGAGGCTTGGTATCATTGTGCTGTTGGATCAATTGTTACCTTAGTTGCGATCTTGATCGCATTTGTTGTTGCATTTAAATTCTTTAGCTACAGAGTTATTTGTTTGTTGCATTTAAGTGTTGTATGATCTTTAGGTATGAACTTTATGTATTGTATTAATTTGATGTTTTCGGTGTTGTGTATTGAAGATGAGCCGGCAATGGATGTACGATGACCGATGCTCTCCCGAGTTCATTAATGGCGTGCGTACTTTTCTGCTTGTGGCTGAGGCAAATAAGCGAGCGGATGGTTTTATGCATTGTCCATGTGTTGGCTGTAAGAATGGTCGCAATTACTCTACGTCAAGAACCATTCACGTCCACCTGTTTGAGTCCGGTTTCATGCCCCACTATAATGTTTGGACCAAGCATGGAGAAAGAGGGGTTATGATAGAAGACAATGAAGAAGAAGAGGGCGACGACAGCTATCCTGGCCATGGGTTCCCTAAATACGATGATACAACAATGAGGGAAGAAGCTGAGCCAGTAATGCGGGAAGAAGCTGAGCCGGCAATGCGGGAAGAAGCTGAAGAAGAGGCATCAGATGAGCCCGTTGATGATCTAGGTCGGACCATTGCCGATGCAAAGAGAAACTGCGCAAGTGATTTGGAGAAGAAGAAGTTGCAGCGCATGTTAGAGGATCACAAAAAATTGTTGTACCCGAATTGCGTAGGTGACAAGAAAAAGCTGCGCACCACATTGGAATTGCTGCAATGGAAGGCAGAGAATGGTGTATCTGACAAGGGATTTGGAAAGTTGCCGGTAATGATAAAGGATATGCTTCCAAAGGACAACGAATTGCCCGAGAGTACGTACGAAGCAAAGAAGGCTGTCTGCCCTCTAGGATTAGAGGTGTAGAAGATACATGCATGCCCTAATGATTGCATCCTCTACCGCGGTGAGTACAAGGATTTGAACGCTTGCCCGGTATGCGTTGCATTGTGCTATAAGATCAGCCGCGATGACCCTTGTGATGTCGAGGGCGAGCGCCCCAGGAAGAAGATTCCTGCCAAGGTGATGTGGTATGCTCCTATAATACCACGGTTGAAACGTTTGTTCCAAAACAATGAGCATGCCAAGGCGATGCGATGGTACAGAGAAGACCGAAAGAAAGACGGAAAGTTGAGAGTACCCGCTGACGGGTCGCAGTGGAGAAAAATCGAAAGAAAGTACGGGAAGGAGTTTGCAGATGACGCAAGGAACGTATGGTTTGGTCTAAGCGCAGATGGCATTAATCCTTTTGGGGAGCAGAGCAGCAACCATAGCACCTGGCCTATGACTCTATGTTTGTATAACCTTCCTCCTTGGTTGTGCATGAAACGGAAGTTCATTATGATGCCAGTGCTCATCCAAGGCCCTAAGCAACCCATCAACGACATTGATGTGTACCTGAGGCCATTAGTTGAAGAACTCTTACAACTGTGAATGGAACAGGTGTATGTGTGTGGGATGAGCACATGGGGGAAGAATTTGACCTAAAGGCGTTGCTGTTCGTGACCATCAATGATTGGCCTGCTCTCAGTAACCTTTCAGGACAAACAAACAAGGGATACCGCGCATGCACGCACTATTTCGACGATACCGACAGTATATATTTGGCTAATTGTAAGAAGAATGTGTACCTGGGACATCGTCGATTTCTTCCGAGCAGGCATCCCATAAGAAAGAAAGGCAAGCATTTCAAAGGTGAGGCGGATCACCGGACGAAGCCTCGCCACCGTACTGGTGCTGATGTACATGATATGGTCAAGGATTTGAAGGTGGTCTTTGGAAAGGGTCCTGGTGGACAACCTGTTCCGAATGACGCTGACGGACGCGCACCCATGTGGAAGAAGAAATCTATATTTTGGGACCTGCCCTATTGGAAAGACCTAGAGGTCCGCTCCGCAATCGACGTGATGCACGTGACGAAGAATCTTTGTGTGACCCTGCTTGGCTTCTTGGGCGTGTATGGGAAGACAAAAGATACACCTGAGGCACGGGAGGACCAGCAACGTATACACGGAAAAGACGACATACATCAGGGTCATGCAAGCTATGCTCTTACCAAAGAAGAGAAGGAAATCTTCTTTGAATGCCTGCTTAGTATTAAAGTACCGTTTGGCTTCTCGTCGAATATAAAGGGAATAATAAACATGGCAGAGAAAAAGTTCCAGAACCTAAAGTCTCATGACTGCCACGTGATTATGACGCAACTGTTTCCGGTTGCATTGAGGGGGCTTCTACCGGAAAATGTTCGATTAGCCATTGTGAAGCTATGTGCATTTCTCAATGCAATCTCTCAGAAGGTAATCGATCCAAAAATCATACCAAGGTTAGAGAATGATTTGGTGCAATGTCTTGTCAGTTTCGAGTTGGTGTTCCCACCATCCTTGTTCAACATCATGACGCACGTCCTAGTTCACCTATGCGAAGAGATTAACGTTTTGGGTCCTGTATTTCTACACAATATGTTCCCCTTTGAGAGGTTCATGGGAGTCTTAAAGAAATATGTTCATAACCGTGCTAGGCCAGAAGGAAGCATCTCCAAGGGCCATGAAAATGAGGAGGTCATTGAGTTTTGTATTGACTTTACTCCTGACCTTAAGCCGATTGGTGTTCCTGAATCGCGGCATAAGGGCAGACTGGATGGAAAAGGCACGCTAGGAGGGGAACAAATAATATGTATGGACGGACATTCTCTCTCTGAAGCACACTACACAGTTCTACAGAATTCCGCCTTGGTGGCTCCGTATATGGATGAACACAAGAATTTGCTACGCTCCAAACACCCGGAGCGGTCTGATGACTAGATTACACGTGAACAAACTAGGAGTTTCGCCAGCTGGTTGCAGACACGTACCATGCATGACACCTCTATTGAAGATGACCTGTACTTGCTGTCCCAGTTACCATCTTCGAATATAATGACTTTCAAAGGGTACGAGATAAATGGTAATACATTTTACACGATTGCCCAAGATAAGAAGAGAACCAACCAAAACAGTGGTGTCCGCTTTGATGCAGAAACCAAGACGGGAAAGGAAACATATTATGGTTATATACAGGACATATGGGAACTTGACTATCGACGTGGTTTGAAGGTCCCTTTGTTTCGGTGCAAATGGGTCAATATGACACGAGGCGGGGTAACG
Organism: Triticum aestivum; assembly: GCF_018294505.1. NCBI lineage: Eukaryota > Viridiplantae > Streptophyta > Magnoliopsida > Poales > Poaceae > Triticum > Triticum aestivum. The sequence goes on along the minus strand of NC_057797.1, from coordinate 740,205,232 downwards.
GAAGACCCGCAGTACGGAATGACAACAGTGGATCTCAACAATCTTGCGTATGCAGATGAACCATTTGTCCTAGCCAATGATGTGGCACAGGTTTTCTATGTGAGGGACATGTCTACCAATCCAAGAAAAAGAAAAGATAAGGAAGCGAATGCATCGTACGATGAGCCAAAGCGGCACATAGTTCTTTCTGGGAAGAGAAACATCGTGTTAAAGTGAATTTTCATTAGTTTTAGAGCTCTATTTGCACTACAACCATTTGATAAATGCATTTAAAATTTTCACCAAAATTTGGGGATGTCATGTTATGTTTTTAAATCACTTTTATGCAAAAATATCTTTTATTCACTGGAGATTTTGAGCTCTACCCCAAGTTTTCAAAACTGGTCCAGTTGATAGAATTGCACTATAAACTATTTAAATATTTCTTTAAAGCCTCCACCAAAATTAGGGGATGTTAATAGTAGTATATTATTCAGCTTTATGCAAAAACCCAGTGATGTTCTTTGAAAAATTTGAGTAAATCAACCTCATCTTGATTCTGTTCCATCTTGGTGATTTGTACTGCAACCATATTTTAACTTGCCCTTTTAGCTATGATTCTTTTTCCTGCTTATAGACCACCCTACAAAACCATTAAGTCCAGGAGAGTGGACCCATTGGAGGATTTTAAGTGCATGCAATAAGGCCTTTTTCTTTCTGCCCAAAACTGAAGATTTGCAAAACTTCCACTAGCAAGTTTTTGGTTTTGCCCAAATGACCTTGCCATCATCACCTACATCTAGAGAGACACTGATCTGGAGTTTTTGGCCACCCCAAGAGTTGCCTAGATGCCCATGACATTCTGTCAAACACCTTGGGTGCATGGTCAATTTTGACATGACTTTTAGTTTACATTGTGAGCTTGATCCACTGACCCAGCACCCTTGTCCACTAAGCTATTAGCTAACACTAACCAAGACCTGTTAATCCCCAACCTCACCAAAGCCTCCTAGCATGCCCTGGCATTTTGCCAAACAGTTGGCGTGCATGCTCTGGGCATGGCCAGAGCGCGCGTTTTGCACGTGCGGACGCCCGAGTCGCCGCGTCCCGCTGCCGTCGCCCCCGCACCCGTTCTGGCCCCTCCCCTCTCCCAGTCGTCGCGCCCTGACTCCTCCCTTGCTGCAGAGCCGCCCTGGCCCCCTCCTGGCGCCCCACAGTGACACCGACGCAAGCCGCCGACGGCCACAGCAACCTCTGCCCCGGACAGCGCCGCCCAAGCCTCCTCCGTTCGCCAGCTGCCCCCTGGAGCAGCTCAAGCTTATCCTCGAGCCCATCCACTAGCACCCGTCGCCGCCACGTCGCCCTGCAAGCTACAGCGAGGCGGTTCGCTGATCTTATCTCCGGCCGCCGCGGAACCAACCTCGAACGCCTATATAAGGGAACCCCGAGCTCGACCAAGCACTCAGGCAACCTCGTAATATCCCCCTAGTGCCCCCAACACCCAGCAATCGACGGCGGGAAGCCTTCTCCCTCATCTCCGGCCGATTCGGCCGCCACCCCACTCCGGTGCCGTGCGTCGCGAACAGAAATTCTCCAGCCCATCCAGTGCCACCATCCTTCTCCCCTCGACCTTGCGGAGCCGCCCAACCTCTCAAACGCGATCGAAAACTACTGCAGCCCAAAGCCCCAAATCTACCCGAAGCCTCCTCCGCCGCGGAGCTCGCCGCCGGCGACTTCCTCCGTCCCCGCCAGCCCTTCGACCACCGGAAGGACTGCCCTGGTCTGGCGGATCTATCCCTGTCCTTGGATCCTCGTGGGAAGCCGCCGTTCATCTGCGGCGATCGCCGGAGCCCCACCCCGCTCGGACAGAGGAGGAAGGAGGCGCGGGCGACTGGTCAAACCTGACCAGTGGGCCCGAGGGACCCACTGTCAGTGACCTGAGCCGGCCCGCGCTGGTTTAAGTGGAGGCATAAACCTCAGAAGTACGTCTCCTCTGCCTCAAAAGCATATTCTCCCCGAAACGTTTTCTTTTTCTGGTTTTATTTAAAAACAGAATATTGACTAAACTTTGACTGGCTATAACTTTTTAAATATAAGTCCAAATGACTTGATTCTTTTTCTGTTGTTTCCCAAATATTGTCTAGTTTATTTTCATATTTATTTGAAAATTTTCCAAACAACTTTTTTGTACTGTTTTGAAAGTATGTGTTAATTTAAATTTATTTAAAATAGGATTATGGAGAGGGAGAAGAAAACTTTCAAAAGTTTTGATTGCACCCTGCCTCTCCGCAACTTGAAGGCAAGCATTCTGAACCCATAATATTGTCTTGTGTTGTTGATACGGTTGCAACCCCACCTTGTCACGGAGATTTCGTTCTTTTATGCGATGATACGATCATACTCATAAGTGCATATTGATGATTCCATGCTGTTGGTAATTGACAAGTTTGTGATAGCAATCACCCTCATATGCCTCTCATGCCTACCAGGAAGGATCCGGGAAAGTCTCTGTCTTGGGTAGACACGAGCTTGTCCCTAACCCCTCGTCGAGACGGTTATGTCCGGTGGGGCATGGGGAGGTATGATGAGTGGTGGTTCTGTCTGATGGATGTGAAATATAATTCTTGAGCTAACCATGCAGGAAATGCTTTAACCTCCTAAGTCGACCATAGATTGAGTCTTGTACCAGTAACCCCCATACTTGTTTCGTGCTACCACTTGTCCCTGCCACAGGTAGGGTACGGTTCAGTAAATTGTCAACCCATGTCCTAGCACACACCGTACAAAGAGGCCATGGTGGAAGATACCGGCTGCATCCGGTAGGCATGCCACTTGGTCCGGGGCATGGGTGTTTCCGGTTGGGACCGAGAGGGGGGCACCCCTTAGAGCGCGCGATATAAGTTTGATCCCATGCTAAGCGAGGTTGTAGCCTCCCCACTTAGAGTTTCGCTTGACGGGTGTCATGGGTGATTCCAGACACCGGTAAGTTAGGCTGGTGTGAGCGGTCAGGTGTGTTTTCGAATGAAAGACCGTAGACGGAATTAGTCCCGACGGACTAAAGGAATCTGTTGCTAGTGGGTAAAGAGTACACCCTCTACAGAGATATTATATCTATTCGAATAGCCGTGTCCATGGTTAAGGACTACAGTCTGGGATGGGTCAAGTGTCGGTCTTAGTATCGGTCTTCGGAGGAAAAACTACTAAACCAAGAACATTGATTATGACCTGTGACATATGATGATTATGACTGTGGACTAACCATTTGTATTATTTATATTAATGAGTATCCCTGGGCGATTCTACCTCCTGGATACTCACTGTGATTATTCTTATATAAGCCCTTTATGTGGTGTCGCTCAGACGCCTGACTGTGGCATGCTTGTTGTTTCAAATACCTATAAGCCCTTTATGTGGTGTCGCTCAGACGCCCGACTGTGGCATGCTTGTCATTTCAATTACTTATAAGCCCTTTATGTGGTGTCGCACAGACGCCCGACTGTGGCATGCTTGTTATATCTTTTATATATAAGCCCTTTATGTGATGTCGCTCAGACACCCGACTGAGGCATGCTTTATATTATTATCCTTTCGAGGCGTCGCTTCAGACACCCGATCGGTGCATTCTATTTCTACTCTCTGATTGCATATTCATATTTGACATGATTAACCTGCTTGCATGCATCATGATTTTTATTTATGACTGACGTAGTGATCATGGCATATTTCAGAGCATGATTATCTTTTGTTATATTATACCTGTGTTCATAATGTTTGCGAGTACATTCAAAGTACTCACTAGCTTGTCCCTGGCTATTGTCTTGGCCAGATTTCTTGCGTGGAGAGGAATGTTGTGATGACAGCCCCGGAACCTATGGAATGGTGATAGCAGCCTCGTGAAGATAGGAGTTATCCAGGTCAGCTGTTCCTGTGGGAAATGGAGTCCCATAGACGCTGATGATCCGCAAAACCGCTTCCGCCATCAACCACTAGAAACCATTTGTTGTACTCATAGGCCAGAATGGTCTTGTACTACATATTATGTACCTTGCTTGGAATTTCTGTATCAAGTTGGTGCCTCATTAGCTAACAGTAATCCTGGGGCTGGTGAGCACAAGGGCCATTTTCTGGGAAATTGATATCCCGAAAATCCGGTCCTGACATGACGCATGGAAGCTTATTGGTCCTGGTTGGTGCTACCAACCGGGACAAAAGGCCCCCTACCAGGGCAAGCTGCAACATCCACATAGAGCCCCATCTGTCCCGGTTGGTATAAGAACCGGGACTAAAGGTATAGGGCTTTAGTACCGACCCTTTAGTCCCGGTTCCCGAACCGGGACAAATGGGCCTTACGAACCGGGATAAATGGCCCTTTTTCTACTAGTGGTGGTCACTAGGCGAGAAGCCAGCAGCAGTCACAACAGATGCGAACCGCTCGAACCAGGCATGAGGGGCCTGTTTAAGACCATAGAGGGAGCGTCGAAGGCGGCAGACCATACCATCAGGGGCGTAGTACCCTGAGGGTGGGTGCATGTAGACCTCCTCACGCAGCTCACCATTGAGAAAAGCGTTCTGGACATCAAGTTGAGAGATAGACCAATGACGAACAGAAGCCACAACAAGGAGAGTGCAGATAGTGGTCATGTGTGCTACAGGAGAAAAAGTCTCATCATAATCTCGGCCCTGCTCCTGCTGAAAGCCACGAGCTATAAGACGAGCTTTGTAGCGCTCAAGAGAACCATCGAAGCGAGTCTTAATCTTATAGACCCACTTGCAGGTGATGGGACGAACACCGGAAGGCAGTGAAACCAGATCCCATGTGCAAGAGCGCTCAAGGGCAACAAGCTCCTTAGCCATCACAAGCTGCCATTCAGGCTGAGTCATGGCAGCCTGATAGGAAGTGGACTCGACAACGATAGAGACCGACTGGTCAGGAGAGTAGCGATCAGGTGGGGGCGAGGCCGAGCACGAAGGTTATGAACAGGAGGAGGCGTGAGAGGGGGCGCTCAAGAAGTGGATGACGTGTCAAGAGAAGCATCCTCAACACAAGGGCGGCGAGTGTAGTGGAGAGGGAAGGGAGAAAGTGGGTGAGAGACTGGACATGATGGGGGATAGGTCGAGGAGGAGGATGTAGGTGAAGGTGGTGGCAGTGGGGAATGAGAAGGAGCGAGATGTGCCGGAGGGAGGGGAGAGACATAAGGCACAGAAGAGGATGTGTCAGGAAGAAGAAGAAAGGAAATATCATCCACAGAGAAGTGTGAAGAGGAAGGACGTAGATAGTAGGAACGAGACTCATCAAAAGTCACATCATGCGAAATGGGCAGCCTACGATCAACCGGATCCCAACAGCGATAGCCCTTGTGCTCATGTAACCAAAAAAAACACACTCAACCGACTGGGCAGTCAGTTTGGTGCGTTCTCGCGGGGTAAGAAGGACATAACACACACATCCAAACATACGAAGAGCAGAGTAGTCAGGAGAACGACCAGAGAGACGCTCCATAGGGATACCACCCTGCAAGGCAGCCGATGGTTGAATGTTGATAAGATAGGTAGATGCAGAGACAGTCTCAGCCCAAAAGTGTGGTGGAAGAGAGGCAGCAATCATCAGCGCACGAGAAGTCTCAAGTAGATGGCCATGCTTACATTCCGCAACTCCATTCTGAGCATGAGCACCCGTACAAGATAATTGGGCAAGGGTACCCTGGTCAGCAAGAAAACCACACAACATCTGTGAGATATACTCTCCAGCGGAGTCGGCACAAAAAGTATGAATGGGCTTGAAAAACTGAGTGTGAACCATGGCAGCAAAATGCTTGTATATAAAAAGAACCTTGCTACGAGATTTCATAAAGTAGAGCCAAGTGTAGCAAGAGAAATCATCAATAAACAGAACATAGTAGCGATGACCACCTTTTGAATCAAAGGGAGTGTGATCCCAGACATCAGAATGAACTAAGTCAAAAGGACGCTGAGATACCGACTCACTGGTGGGATAAGGTAGCTAGGTCTGTTTGCCAAGTCTACAATTATTACAATGTACGGTAAGCATCAGGAATCTTAATATTTTTTAGGTGGGGTGACAAAATTGACGAATGGAATAGCATAGCGTGCTAATTGAAATGTAGTGCCACTTTGAAATGGAAGCTCGTTACTGTAATCCAAAAATGAGCCTGGTGGCATGCATATTACCTCTTCATGATCATCTTCTCAGTCGCTACTGCCATATTAAAACAGCTGCGGCAGAATCCCATGCTGAATTCCTTGCTCTGCTTCACTGGGACGAAATCAATTTTTCCAAAGCAGTCTCCACAAGTAGAGGAAATTGGACAGCACAAGCATAAATAGAGTGCATCACTTCCGCATTTAGCACATTTGTGCCAATCTGAAAATAGTTAAAATTAGGTGCAATAACCAATTTTACAGGACAGAAGTAAATGAAGCATTTGATAAATCCGTATGTGGTTCGTAGTGGAATCTCTACAAAGACTTATATTTAGGAGCGGAGGGAGTAAATAGCAAGAGGGACCAAAAAATATAAAATAAAGTGAAATATACAGACTGACCACACCTCAAAGGGGTTATCTCTCAAATAAGTACTCCAGCGGTGTAATGTACCAGGACATATGCCGTTAATATGCAGTTCAGATTCATAAAAACAGAGCATATACTGTTGGCATGGTCAAGAAAAGGAAATGGAGAACCAAACAAAACATACCTGGAGTCATACATCTGGGCAAAGGAAATTCTAGCTAGCCAGGAACATGCCAGCAGCACATGATGGAACAATGAACACAAAACTACCCTTGGAACAAATACCTTGACCATGGATTTATATCAGATTGAAACTGGTGCAAAAGACAAAAGCTTCGACCGTACCCTCCTTTTGTTCGACACCGCCACCCACAACGGCAGCTGCCCGCTCCTCGCTGGAAGAAGAAACCTCACCCTGCCCGAGGGCTCGCCGCAGCCATTGGCGCTCACGGGCAGGCACACGAACCTACATTCTTCGTCCGCTGCTCGTTTTTCGCGGCGCCTTCCCACCTCGCCGATTGCATGGAGGGAGATGGCCTTAACCACTCCTATGTTTTCCGGGCAGGCGACTCCTTCCTCCCACCCTCATAAGCTCGAATGTGCGAGGACGTGGTCGCAATGCCGGTGCTCTCGGCATCACTGCAGGCCAACGCCGAGCTCAACAACGTCGTCCCCACTGTGAGGAGAGGCTTCGAGCTCGTCTGGACTCTGGCGGTCGGAGCAATATGCAGATTATGTGAGAAGACCGGTGGATTCTACAGCCACCGTGGCGAGGGGATAGCGAATTTTACATGCTTTCGGAGTGCGTCTGCACCCGGACAGTCACCGCAGTCACCGCGCGCGGTCACCTTAGTTTAGAGCAATTCATACAAATTTTGTTCTCCTCCAATGCCTCAAACAAAAACATATGTTTAAGCTGTATCTAACAACTCTCTCCTCTCTCAAAATCTCTAGGATTTCTAGATGTCTCTCAAAAACACAGGCAAACCCGAGTGGGAAAGCGCCGATGCATCACTTTTTGGTGAAACAAACAACTACATTTTTACGTGTACCCTCACCGTCTATTCCATCCTCTCTTAGTTTATCTTATATAGCAAACCAGACTACATGCAACGGGTTGTTAGCCTCATCCAAGCTCACACCTCATGCCACATGACTCGGCCAAATGCTCGGCTGGTCACTCACACCATCCTACATGCATGCGAAACTAACCACTGCCAAATCTTATCCCTAGGTAACATGCTACTTGCCTGACTCACAAAGCAATTTATTTACAATCACATGTTTTGATACGATGTGATAGAAACTAGGCAACCAATTATGTTGTTATTTCCTTTGTGCGTGTTGAGTATGTATTTTGTATTGCATGTGTATTGGAGTTGTGGACCATCTCCAAACCATGTATAGTTGAGATAGAGGCCTTCCCTTGTATTATATATGCGTGCACCAGCACCTCAATCAATACATCGTATTGCAAATTACCTGTCTACATGGTATCATCCTCACCGGTCCAACTCCAACCCTAGGGTCTATCGCCGCCGCCGCCGCACCCCACCACCTCACCTGCCACCGCCGCGCCCCTCTCCCTCCTACCCTGCGCCGCCGCCGCTCGTGATCGCTTCCTCCCCACGCACCCCGTGCCGCTGCCGCCGCGCTCCCTTCTCTGCGCCGCCGCTGCTGCCCCCTCTCGCGCCCGCCACTCCCCGCCGCTGCACCCGCGCCTCCCCCTCTCGCGCCCGTGCCGCCGCCCTGCTGCCGCAGCCGCACCACTCGCTACTGTTGCCACCTCCTGCCTCCTTCCCAAAACCCTAACCCTAGCTGCCCCCTTCGCTCCCGCACGCCGCCGCCATGTCGTGGACATCGTCCCCTGGCTCCTCCACGACTCACTCGTCCAACCCGTTCGCTGGCCCCGAGCCCTCCGCCACCGCCATCTGTGATCTCAACATTGAGGCCCGGGTCCCTATCCGTCTCGACAGCTCCAGCACGTCGTACTACGCGTGGAAGACCTACTTCAACCTTGCGTTCCGCGAGTACTACCTCACCGAGCATATCGACGGTTCCGTGGACAGCGCGTACATGCGCGGCGACCCGGAGTGGTCCGCCATCGAGGCCACGATCGTACGTTGGTTCTACCAGACGGTCTCGAAGGACATCTTCCACACGGTCGTCGCCGAGGACGACGACGCCTGCATCATGTGGGCCAAGATCAACGCGCTCTTCACCGACAACAAACTTCAGCGCCTTGTTTTCTTGCAGCAGGAGTTCTTCGGCTATCACCAGGACAACTCCACCATCGACGAGTACTGCATGAGGCTCAAGATGCTCGCCGACGAGCTCCGCGACATCGGCGCTAAGCTCTCTGACGACCTCATGCTGAGCACCCTCACCATAGGTCTTAATGTGGACTTCGGCAACGCGGTGTCCAACCTCACGCTGCTGCCGCAACCCACTTTCCAGCGCGTCGTCGCGTACCTCAAACTTGAGGAGCGTCGGATGACGAAGCTGAAGCAGAGGGTCCAGCACACCGCTCTCGCCGTCGGTACCACCCGTGGCGGCCCCGCTCCTCCGGCCACCCCTCACCACCCTGCGCCGCCCGCACCCGCGGGCTACTACACGCTGCCGCCCGCTCAGCCCGCGCCCCTCGCGCCTCCCCAGCAGCCGCAAGGTGGCGGGGGCCGCCGCAACAGGCGGGGTGGCGGGGGGCCCGCCAGCAGCAGCAGGCGCCGGTCGCGGTGGGGGGGCACCCCGCTACCAGCATCCACCTCCACCGTGGGTCGCCGGGAAAAACCCGTGGACGGGCGTTGTCCACGCCTATCACATGCCCGTCTCGCGGGCTCCTGCACCGGGTCTCCTTGGCCCCCGTCCAGCGGGTCACTAGGCGTTCGTCAGCGCCCCCTACCAGCCCTACGGTGCCCCGCTCGCGCAGCCACCCCTCGGTGGCTACGGCGCGCCCGCCCAGGCACCGCCCTATGGAGGCCAGCTACCGCCGCCGGCACGTGCACCATGGGACCCTGCCCTCCTGGCCGCCCTCCACTCGGCGCCATTGCCGAGCAACTATGGTGGTGGAGGCAACTTGTACATGGAATCGGGTGCTACTGCGCACATGACAGCTCATCCCGGTAACCTATCCTCTTCCACTCCAGTTCACACTCCTACTCGTATCACTGTTGGCAACGGTTCCTCTTTACCTATCATCCATGTCGGTAGCACTAGTTTTCCTTCTAATTCCACACCTATCACTATGTCTAATGTTCTTGTTTCACCCGACTTAATCACTAGCTTAGTCTCCGTTCGTCGTCTTACTAGTGAGAATCCTCTTACTGTTGAATTTGACAGCGTTGGTTTTTCTGTGAAGGACGCCCGTACCCGGATGGTGCTTCACCGATGTGATAGCCCTGACGAGCTTTATCCCGTGCACACCGGCGCCTCCACTTCCACACCCGTCGCCTTCTCTGTCGGCGTCGACCTTTGGCATGCTCGCTTGGGCCACCCCAACCCCGCCGTTTTGCGTCAGGTTCTTAGGAGTTTTTCTTTCTCATGTAATAAGCTCGACGAGCATACTTGTGAGGCTTGTCGTTTGGGCAAGCACGTTTGTCTTCCCTTTAGTGCGTCTACTTCAGTTTCCACTTATCCGTTTCAGTTGATTCATAGTGATGTTTGGACGTCTCCCGTTGCGAGTAACACATGCTATCTATACTATTTGGTGATTTTAGATGATTATTCTCATTATGTGTGGACTTTTCCCCTTCGTCGTAAATCCGATGCTTTAGCCACACTCACCGCCTTTTATTCCTATGTCACCACTTAGTTTGTTCGCCCCATACTTGCACTCCAAACTGATAACGGAAAAGAGTTTGACAACGTCGCTCTTCGCTCACTTCTCGCATCTCATGGCACCATCTTCCGCCTAACTTGCCCCTGCAGCTCACAGCAAAACGGCCGCGCCGAGCGCATTCTCTGCACTCTTAATGATTGCCTTCGCACATTGCTCTTTCACACTAACGTGCCCGCTCGGTTCTGGCCCGATGCTCTCACCACCGCCACTCTTTTAGTTAACATTCGTCTATGTCGTCCTCGTTGGAACTACGCCCCTCACCACCTTCTCTTCGGTACACCACCATCCTATGATGGTCTCGCATCTTTGGGTGTCTCTGTTATCCTTGCACCGCGTCCACCACGCCACACAAGCTCGCACCCTGATCGGTCCCATCCATCTTCCTTGGCTACCCTTCCAACACCAAAGGTTACCGGTGCTATGATCCTGTCACTCATCGTGTGTACACATCGAGGCACGTATATTTTGTCGAGACAGTGTTCCCGTTTTTTTAGGTTCCTTCGGTCGTGGATTCTTCGGCGCCGGTCCCCGCGCCCCCTACCTAGAGCGATGCGTGGCGGCCATCCCCGGAGCCCCCCCCGGCCCGGCGTCTGCTGCCGCCCCTCCCAGGTTCTCGACTCCCTCCCCCGAGGTTGAGTCTGACCGGGCCCTCGGGTCCCCGGCACCCTCCTACGAGGTTGAGCCGGTGGGCATACCGCCCGCACCCCGGTTGGCACCATCATCCCTGCGACGGGCACGACCTCGACCTCGCCCGTCGCCTCCTCCGCCGCTGGCTCGGCTGTCGATGCCGCCGCCGCGGGCCCCACCGCTGTGGCCCCTGACGCCGCGGCACCCGCCGCCATCGCCGGCCCGGTTGCTCCGCTGCTCGGCGTGACTACCCGTTCCCGTGCAGGAGTGCATTGGCCGAGCAAACGCTACTCTTCAGATGAGTATGTGTGCGCTGCCTCGACATCGACGCCATAATCCATCCCCACCTCTGCTCGTGTCGCCCTTCGGGATCCCCATTGGCTGGCTGCGATGCAGGAGGAGTACGATGCTGTCGGTGTCAAAACCAGCGGATCTCGGGTAGGGGGTCCCGAACTATGCGTCTAGGCCGGATGGTAACAGGAGGCAAGGGACACGAAGTTTTTCCCAGGTTCGGGCCCTCTTGATGGAGGTAAAACCCTACGTCCTGCTTGATTAATATTGATGATATGGGTAGTACAAGAGTAGATCTACCATGAGATCAGAGAGGCTAAACCCTAGAAGCTAGCCTATGGTATGATTGTTGTTGTGAATGTCGTCCTACGGACTAAAACCCTCCGGTTTATATAGACATCAGAGAGGGTTAGGGTTACACAAAGTCGGTTACAATGGTAGGAGATCTACATATCCGTATCGCCAAGCTTGCCTTCCACGCCCAGGAAAGTCCCTTCCGGACACGGGACGAAGTCTTCAATCTTGTATCTTCATAGTCCAGGAGTCCGGCTGAAGATATAGTCCGGCTATCCGAACACCCCCTAATCCAGGACTCCCTCAGTAGCCCCTGAACCAGGCTTCAATGACGACGAGTCCGGCGCGTAGATTGTCTTCGGCATTGCAAGGCGGGTTCCTCCTCCAAGTACTTCATAGAAGATTTTGAACACAAAGATAGTGTCCGGCTCTGCAAAATAAGTTTCCACATATTGCCATAGAGAGAATAATATTTACACAAATCTAATCTGCTGACGTATTCCGTAGTGCGACACACCACGGCCAAGCCTTTATCTGAGTCGTTTTATTATCCCACCTCAGCGCGTCATGCGAGGCGGTTCCTTGGCACGTCTTGTTAAAGCAGAGATCGTGTCCCCTTATTCCAGGATTCTCATCAATATGGGCGTGGGTAACCCAACCGCTTCTAGGACTCCTAGATTATAGGCAAGTCCAAACGGACACGGAGAGGACGCTTGATATTCACCCTCTTTATAAAGGGACAAGGCTTTTATTTTTCCCTCCCGTGCTCAATCGAATCCTTCCCCCACCTCAAGCTCAAACGCCCAAAGTTCAGGTCAGGTGCTCCGAACCTTCAGTCATGTCTGGATCTAGCCTTCAAGGCCAATCGGTGCCTTCCTCCGTCACAGAAGAAGACATCAAAAAGTTGAGGGAGGCCAGATATCTGACCGCCGAGATTTTGCATCGGCTGCCTCCTCGAGGGCAGGCCGTCCCCACCCCCGAACCCAACTAGAACGTCGTGTTCGTCTCCCACTTCCTCCGAGGTCTAGGCCTTGCTCTGGATCCTTTCGTCAGGGGTTTGATGTTTTATTACTGGCTAGACTTCCATGATCTAGCTCCGGACTCCTTTCTTCATATCACGACATTTATTGTCGTGTGCGAGGCCTTCCTCCGGGTTACCCCTCACTTTGGCCTATGGCTCAAGACCTTTGAAGTAAAGCCGAAGATGATCGAGGGGCAACATGCGGCGTGTGGAGGTGCCTTAATACGCAAGATGAAGGGAGCACCGTGGCCCAAAGGTTCCATCCCAGAGGTGTCTGAATTGTGGCACCAGGAGTGGTTCTACATCACGGCTCCTAGAAGTGCCAAGTGGGCGGCCGCCCTTGGTTTCCACTCGGGCCCTCCACCACAACTGATGTCATGGATCAGCAGAGGTCTGAGCTGGGGTCCAGCCAAGGACGTGCCTATACTGCAAAGCCGCATTCGAGATCTCTTCAATGGAGATTTTAGTTTAGTTGCGGTAATACAAGTTATGCTGGTTCGTCAAGTCCAGCCTTGCAAACACCGGGCCCTTCGCTTGTGGGAGTTCAATCCCGAGGGACCGCGTGTCATTCAAAATTTTCTCGGCCTGACGCACGAGTAGATGTACAAGTCATTCTTCGGACCTCAGGTAGAGTGTCCGGAAATTACCGAGGACGTGGGCCTGAGTAGTAACCACACCGCCGAATAGGTAAGGAATCTTCCGGTCGAACATACTATCTCTCCTTTGTTACGAAGTTATTTCTGAGAGTTTGCTTTTTGACCAGGACTGGCTAAAAAGGCGAAGTTGATTCGGTGTTCGGCCCCCCTCCCTGAGGGTTTGGAAAATACGGTATTGGAAAAGATGCTCCAGACCGCACCCTGCCCGGAACCTTGAAGGAAGATACTATGGAGGATAATACGGGCGGACGTGGGCCCCCAACGCTGCCCATTCTAAACAAGGGAGCGAGCGTCTCCATGAAGGAAGACGACCAGAAGAGGAAAATGACTACGCCCGGGGATTCGGAAGCCGAAGCTTCCAAACGAGAGAAGAAGTCTCCCATAGAGGGTTCTACCTTGGGAGGTGCTGTTGCCGCACAAAGTCCGCGGGGGGATCAATTCTCCCGCGAGTCGTAAGTGACCCGAAATACTTTAATAGTACATATATGCCACCTTTTTCTTCTGAGAAAATAAACACCGCATATATCTTTACAGTTCGGGCCTTAGCCCCTCTCAAATGAGCTCGTCTTCGGGGGATCTTCTTCCAGAGATGATGGAGAGCGAAACGCCTCCTCCGGACTCCTCCGCTCCGGAAGCGGGCGACCCTGAAGTGTCGTCGTGGAGGGCCCCTCCGAGTCCGGTGAGGCCAGAAGATAATCCCATTGACCCCCGAAGCTCCCAGTGTCCGGCTCCCGAAGAGAGCAGACAAAAGAGTCCGGCATCGTCTAGTGTGCGATCGGATGTTCTGAGGGAGTTGGTGGGGCGAGCGGCCATCTCAGATGAACACCGTGTGCTGATGAATACGGTGATGAAGAGGATCTCGTCCGCCGAAAGCGGATTGCATGAAGCTTTTATGAGTCTACTGACAGGCTTTGAGGTACGTAAAAGAATGTATGATAGTCCTGCACATGCTAGGTGTGCCCTGTGTAGATAGTAGCCCCTGAGACTCTGGTTGTCGTCGGAAACGACGACGAACAGAGGATCATATTCCCAGGTAATAACCATACTGCCTCTACGTGCAGGTGATGGAAGCTCCGGTGGCTAGCCGGACTAGCGAGTTTGCCCATTTAGAACGGCAGTTAGATGCGGCAGACGCCGACATCGAGCTTGTTAACAAAAGGCTTGACGAGGCACAGGGTAAGTGTCATTATCTGGTAAACGCCACATAGGAAGAGCAGCATGATGCCAGTATCTTTAATATGTTGTGACTGCAGATGGAGCTGCCACTGTTGAAGCCTTGCGGGCAGAACTTGCCCGAGCCAAGGAACAAGCGAGGTTGGGTAATGCGGCTGCTTTGAAGGCGGCCGAAGAGTTGCAAGCCAAGAAGGCCGCGCATGGCGAGAGCCGAGACAACATGGCAAAGATGGCCATAGAATTAAAAGCCGCCGCCGACCGTTGCCGGGTTCTTGAAAAGGAAAACCAAGCGAAGGCATCGGATCTTGAGAAGGCTGCTGCGACGAGAAAAGACCTCCGCTCTACTATGAGGGCAAAGAAGGAGGAGCTGCGGGAAGCTGGGGATATTGTAGCTGGGAAATACTTTATGTTGCGGAGGAAGTTCAGAGATCCACGGTATGCCCCTCTAGATCGGCTGTGGAGTTCGGAGGATGTGTATATAGATTTGGCGGCGAGCGCTGCCGATGCGGCCAAGTACTTCCAGGGTCAGACGGACCGTGAAGTAGACCAGCTGTTTTGGAGACAATTCCATTCTCCAGAGCGTCCGCTTTCATTGACTGACCAATTAGCCGAATGGGCTGATCTAAATAGGTTATCGGGACTCGCCATGAGGTCTGTTGTGGATCAGCTATGGCCGGAGAGGTCAAAACCGAACAGCTATTTCAGCTTGGTGCAGCAGTTCCTTGACGTGGTGCCGCGCATTAATGCGATGAAGAGGTCGGCGTGCATAGAGGGCGTACGGATGGCCTTTGCCCGTGTTAAAGCACACTGGACGGAGATGGATGCTACCACTATTGCAGCGCGGGATTCGGCCATAGGCCGAATTGCTGCTGAGCACTTCTTTGAAGAAGTTCTTGAGGGTGCTCGTTTGATAGAGACCCAGTGCTCAAAAAATATTATGTTTGAGTGATATGTAATCTCATTGTAAGCGAAATGCTTTTATAAATTTTTATAAGGCTATTTTTATACTTTTTGCCTGAAAGTAATATGATGCCTCCTGGGCGGCCGTTTATGTATACATGTGTATAACCTGAAAGATTGCAGCCGTCGGCTTCAACCCTCACACATATAATGTGGAGGTGCTCACAAAAACACGCGTTCACACTTAACCCAACGTCTTGGTCCTATTAAGGAGGTGATAGCGGAGCGAGCGAGGCAACTGGACTATAATGCTTTAGCACTTTCACTTAGCCATTGGAGTTTGACAGTAGGGCTACTAAGTAGCCCCTGGTGGCTCCGCACTTTCCCGATCCCGGGGTGCGTACATGCCTGGCCGGAAAACGTCCCTTCGTTAAGGCGGAGGAATTCTAACATTCCAACAGGTCATCGAGTGGTTGACCAGTCTCACGCTATATCATGACAGTCAGTTTTCGGCTTTCTCTACTGAGGTGCTCGTCTGGATGAACCAGGGCACAATCGCAGTAGTTCTCCTGGTGCTACCTTAGCCGGTAAAGCGGAACGTAAGGCACCAAAACACAGCAGCCGGGAAAACCCAACATTTGACCAAAGACAATGATTCAGAGCTGATGCATATAAGGCCAAACTCGCGACGCCGAACACTCCCTAAGGTATTCGGTCTTAGTGGTATAAACCGGGCCTAAATAATGGCCTTTGTAAGAAGCCCCTTGTGTCCAGGTACGTGCATTGTTCTTGCGTGGCCACATGCCAAGACGTCAGCATCCTTCTCAATGGTGGATATGTATCAACAAGAGACAGTAAAAAAGGTTTACGCAAGGTCTTAATCTAGAAAGAATCCTTGGAGCGGGTCCCTGCTGCACGTCTGCGCCTATGTCTCCGTTGTGCCGTATCCTGGACGGGTGTAGCACGATGATCGTCTGTAAAAGAGAGGAATTTAGGTGAAAAAGTTGTCGTGCAAAAAGATAGTTTTTTAAGGAAACCATGTATAATTCAAGATGAGGAGAAATTGCCACTTGTCTGCGCGTGTTGAGCCCCTTGTATTGACAAATAGGGGTGTGACCATTTATTCGGTATAAGTAGCGGCGTCGGACTCGATTAGTTGTGTCTGAGGTCTTGACGACCTATTGGATGCTTTCGCTGGTCCAGGCGCCTTTAGTGTGCGGCTGCCAAGGCAGCCTCACTCTCTTCAGCGTGCAGAGATCACTTGATACTTCCATGCACTAAAATGATGCCACGTGGACCAGGCATCTTGAGTGTGAGGGAGGCGTAGTGTGGTATTGCATTAAAGCGAGCAAAAGCTTCGCGTCCGAGCAGTGCTTGATAGCCACTTTGAAACGAAGCGATGTGGAAGGTTAAATGCTCGCGACGGAAGTTATCGGGGGAGCCGAATATAACCTATAGTAGGAGGGAGCCCGTACAACGAGCCCCTGGGCCTGGCGTTACTCCTTTAAAGGTAGTATTGCTATGGCGAATTTGTGTTGGGTCTAACCCCATCCCGCGGATTGTATCCTGATATATTAGGTTTAGGCTGCTGCCACCGTCCATCAAGACTCGTCTGAAGTGATATCCGCCAATTACTGGGTCTAATACCAGGGCAGCCCATCCTGCATGTCGGATACTTGCTGAGTAATCGCGATGGTCGAAAGTGATCGGTTGAGACGACCAGTGGCAGGACTTCACGGTGACAGGCACTTGGGTATATTTTCCTGGGAGTGCCGTGTTCTTTTTTCCCTTGATCACGTGTAACACATTTACTATTTTGACTTCTGGTGGAAATTTCTTTTGTTCCCCCATGTCTTTCTTGGGAGGCTCGTCCTCGTCTTCACTTGGTGTATCCTCCCCCTTGTGTATGGCGTTGAGCTTGCTGAACTGCTTGAAGACCCAACATTCTCTGTGGGTATGATTAGTAGGTTTACCAGGGGTACTATGGATCTGACATACTTGGTCCAGAATTTTGTTGAGGCTGGACAGTTCATCCCTGGTGCCTTTAGGGGGCGGCTTTTGACCTGGCCGAGAGCTTTCGAATCCAGCATTTACTGCCGTGCCCTTCGTGCTGTCTTCTTTATTCCGGCGTTTGTTATTGCTGTTGCACCGTGATTTCCCGTTTCCATCTCTAACTTCAGATGTACTGGGGTCGCTGGTGCTGCATCTGGCTAGCCAGCTGTCCTCACCCGCGTAAAAGCGGGTCATGAGGTTTGTTAATGCGGCCATCATTCTCGGCTAATTTTGGCCGAGGTGTCTGGCGAGCCATTCGTCATGGACGCTATGCTTGAAAGCTGCCAAGGCTTCGGTGTCCGGATAGTCGACAATGTGGTTCTTTTTAGTAAGAAACATGTTCCAAAGCTTTTGGGCTGACTCTCCGGGCTGTTGAGTTATATGACTCAAATCGTCCGCATTTGGAGGTCGGACATAAGTCCCTTGAAAATTTTCCCGAAAGGCGTCTTCGAGCTCTTCCCAACTTCCAATGGAGCTTTCGGGGAGGCCTTTGAGCCAGTGACGAGCTGGCCCTTTGAGCTTGAGGGGTAAGTACTTGATGGCGTGGAGATCATCTCCTCGAGCCATATGGATATGAAGGATGTAGTCCTCAATCCAGACCCCAGGGTCTGTTGTTCCGCTGTATGCCTCTATGTTTACGGGCTTGAATCCCTCTGGAAATTCATGGTCCAGTACCTCATCGGTGAAACATAGGGGGTGTGCGGCACCCCTGTAGCTGGGTGTACCGCGTTGTTCGGATGTTTGTTGTGTTGCATTGTATGCTGGGGCGTGCTTTCGTAGTCCATAGATGGATCTTGTTGCATCGTCCTTTGGGTGCGAGCCCTCGCATGGGTCGCGTGTTGTATTGTGAGCGGTGTTGTATGCCGCTCTGTGTTGGTAGAGGGGTCATCTATCCGACCAGGTGGCTGCTTTGATATTTGGTTGCGGGGGTCTAAGGCCTCCTCATCGAATTCGGGTAGCAGCTTCCGCTTTGGGTAGCTCTTGGAGGGGCGATTGTCGCCGTACCTTGCTGCTGTGTTGAGTATTTTACTCCATCTGAATTGGATTGTGTCTTGCGCGGCCTTGAGCCTTTGCTTCTGCTTTTTAAGACTCCTCGCGGTGGCAACAAGCCTTTTATGGGCATTCTGCTGCTCCGGGTGCCTATCCGGCGTTATGTCGTCCGGACCATTAACCTTGATAGAATTTGTTTGTTAGGTTTGATTATCCGGATTGCCGTTGTCTGGCAGCGGTTCGCCCTGCTCCAGTGTTGGGTCTGTGTGATCGCTATTTCTGTCGAGGCGGTATTTGGGGCGGTGCTTGCATCGCCGCTTTGACTGCTTTTCGAGGGAACAAGCCTTCGGTGCGTCCTTCCGCTCCTCGTCGTCATCTTTTGGTGCATCCACCATGTATACGTCATATGACGAGGTGGCGTTCCAGGGCCCAATAGGCGCTGGTTCTTCATCGTCTCCTTCATCGGCGTCCATACCGTCGATCTCTTCGGAGTCGAAGTCGAGCATGTCGGTTAAATCATCGATAGTGGCTACAAAGTGGGTGGTGGGTGGGCTTTGAATTTCTTCATCGTCTGTATCCCAACCTTGCTGACCGCAGTCCGGCCAGGGCTCTCCTGATAAAGAGAGAGACTTTTGTGATTTCATAATATCGCCGAAGGGCGAGTGCTGAAAGATGTTCGTGGCAGTAAACTCCATGATCGGCGCCCGATCGGATTCGATTGACAGGGGCGCGAATGGTTTGGAGTCCGGAGAGGAGTCCGGCTCCTTGGAGTCACGAGTCTCGCGGAGTGCGGGGCTGGTGTTTGGCTTGATCGCCATTGGGATCGCAGCCCCCGAGGCGGCGTCCAACCACCCATCCTCGATCGGCGCAGTTGGCAACGAATTAAGGGTCGAAGCCGATGCGGGCGCGGCCTCCAGGGCACTGTTCGGCGGCAAAGCTAGATCATGCTCGTCATGACAGTGCGGCGCGCTCGGCAGTGGCTCGAATCCGTCGAAGATCAAGTCCCCGCGGATGTCAACCGTGTAGTTTAAGCTTCCAAATCTGACCTGACGGCCAGGGGCATAGCTTTCGATCTGCTCCAGATGGCCAAGTGAATTGGCCCGCAGTGCGAAGCCGCCGAATACGAAGATTTGTCCGGGGAGGAAGGTCTCACCCTGGACTGCATCGCTATTGATGATCGTAGGAGCCATCGAGCCTGACGGCAACGACACAGAGGAACTCTCAATGAAAGCACCAATGTCGGTGTCAAAACCGGCGGATCTCGGGTAGGGGGTCCCGAACTGTGCGTCTAGGCCGGATGGTAAGAGGAGGCAAGGGACATGAAGTTTTACCCAAGTTCGGGCCCTCTTGATGGAGGTAAAACCCTACGTCCTGCTTAATTAATATTGATGATATGGGTAGTACAAAAGTAGATCTACCACGAGATCGGAGAGGCTAAACCCTACAAGCTAGCCTATGGCATGATTGTTGTTGTGAATGTCGTCCTACGGACTAAAACCCTCCGGTTTATACAGACACCGGAGAGGGTTAGGGTTACACAAAGTCGGTTACAATGGTAGGAGATCTACATATCCGTATTGCCAAGCTTGCCTTCCACGCCAAGGAAAGTCCCTTCCGGACACGGGACGAAGTCTTCAATCTTGTATCTTCATAGTCCAGCAGTCCGGCTGAAGATATAGTCCGGCTATCCGAACACCCCCTAATCCAGGACTCCCTCAGACGCCCTACAGC
>NC_057797.1:740025276-740184867 GCF_018294505.1 Triticum aestivum | reverse complement strand
TGGCAAGTGGGTGTTTTGCCACAAGACTCGCCCGGACGGTTCTCTTGAGCGCTACAAGGCGCGATGGGTGGTTCGTGGTTTTCGGCAGCGCGCGGGCGTGGACTTCACCGACACCTTCGCCCCGGTTGTAAAACCGGGCACGATCCGCGCCGTCCTTCAGCTGGCCGTCTCATGGCCTGGCCTGTGCATCAGTTGGACATTTCCAACGCCTTCTCGCACGGTCATCTCACCGAGCATGTGTTCTTTGAGCAGCCTACTGGTTTCGTCGACGCCGAGCACCCCGATTTCGTGTGCTTGCTCTCCCGCTCTCTTTACGGGTTGAAGCAGGCGCCTCAGGCTTGGTACCAGCGTATCGCAGCCTTCCTGCAGTCTCTGGGCTTTCGGTCCACTCGCTCTGATGCCTCACTCTTTGTGTATCATCAGGGAGCTGACACTGCATATCTGTTGCTCTACGTCGACGACATCATCCTCATGGCGTCCGCCCCTAATCTCCTTCAGCGCCTGACTGCTCGTCTTCGTGATGAGTTCGCCCTCAAGGACTTGGGGCCCCTGCACTACTTTCTCGGCATCGAGGTGATCCGCCGGGCTGATGGTTTCTTTCTGCATCAGCAGAAGTACGCCCACGAGCTCCTTGAGCGTGCTGGTATGCTTAACTGCAAGCCGGCGCCCACCCCCGTTGACACGAAGGCGAAGGTCTCTGCTCTGGAGGGGTCTCTCGCGTCTGATGGAGCATTTTATCACTTTATAGTCGGTGCTTTATAGTACTTGACACTGACTCACCCTGACCCGGAGTATGCCGTTCAGCGGGTGTGCCTTCATATGCACGCCCCTCGTGACTCTCACTGGACTTTGGTGAAGCATATTCTCCGTTACATACGCGGCACCATGTCCTTGGGACTCACCTTGATGGCCTCCGCCTCCACCGACCTCGTGCCCTACTCGGATGCCTAGTGGGCTGGCTGCCCTGACACGCGACGCTCTATGTCAGGCTACTACGTCTACCTTGGGCCCTCGTTGATCACTTGGTCATCGAAGTGGCAGCCCCTGGTCTCCCGCTCCAGCGCCGAGGCAGAGTATCGCGTCGTGGCCAATGCCGTGGCCAAATGCTCTTGGATATGTCAGCTGCTCTAGGAGTTGTTTTGTGACGTTCACAAGGCTACTCTTGTCTAGTGTGATAACGTCAGCGCGGCCTACCTCTCCGCCAACCTGGTGCACCATCGACGAATGAAGCATACTGAGCTCGATATTCACTTCGTGCATGAGCAGGTTGCCCTTGGTTGTGTTCAGGTTCTTCACGTGCCGACGACGCAATAGTTTGCTGATGTGATGACTAAGGGATTGCCTACTCCCGTCTTCGAGGAGTTTCGGTCCAGTCTCTGTGTCTCTGGCAACGCTTCGACTGTGGGGGGGTGTTGAGTATATATTTTGTATTGCACGTGTATTGGAGTTGTGGCCCACCTCCTAGCCTTGTATAGTTGAGGTAGAGGCCTTCCCTTGTATTATATATGCGTGCACCAGCACCCCAACCAATACATCATATTGCAAATTACCAGTCTACAGTGCGGAACACTCTTTGACAAAAGGATGTTGATGCACATGCCCCTTTCCGAAATCTGTCCTTCTCCCTGCATTCCCCATTATTCGCCGCCCTAGCAAGCCCCGCGTCAACTCGTGGCCCTTCCACATATCGAACCTAAAAATCTTGCTAGGCAACCCGGCCATATATACGAGGCACTTGCGATCGCTAGGTGTGCTGGGCCGTGCGATGCGGTAAATGTCATACGTTTTAACTGGCTGAGATTTTTCCAAATCTTCCATATGCTCAAATAATAACTCTCCACAAAATTTGAGCTCAGTCCAGCAATCCATGTGAGGTCATCATCCAATCTTTTATTCTGGTCATATTTTCAGTTTGTGAAGAAACTATATTTTATATTGCTTAATAATTTCTGAAATTTTACCACGGAATGATCCTACCTATATAACTATGACAGCCTGGATTTTTGTCTTCTCTCTTTTGCCGGACTTGTCTTCTCTCTTTTTCCGGACTTGGTTTTCACCGTGGTTTTTGCCCTGATTTGACTTGGTTTTTGAATCACTTCATATGGACTTTTCACTTGGGCATATCCTTGGCTTTCACCCAAGTGACCTATCTGCATTATTCTTCCAACAAATTCCCAAAATAATCAAATGAATATTTTCCTAAAAAAATATTCATTTCCCTCTCTGAAACTCACTTCAGAACCATGTGCTCCAAAGCAACCTCAATTTTTCTTGCTCAAAAAAATCTGAGATAATTCATGAATATTCGTAGGACCCTGACACATCTTCCCATGCAAAAATATTGCATCACTTTTTATAATATTTTTGCTGCAGAAAATCTTTTCACTTCTGGACCAGAAATGCACTTTGTACAGCAAGTGCATATTTCCATGAGCTTTTGGCCCTGAGTTTTCTTGAGCTTAAACACCTTCCTAAGAAACCCTAAACCCCAGGAGATTAGCCCTAATGGCATTCTAGAAGGTGGCCAAACATTGCAACCAAGTTTCTGACCAGAAACTTGCCAGCATGGTAGAGGCGCGTCTGGTCGGCCTGGGTATGATCCATCACCTCTCCTAGATGTAACACTGCATGGTCGAGCGCGTAGACAAGGTTTGGCCACTCCTGGCCATTGTTTTAACCATGCCAGCTTGGTGACCGCGCGAGGACACGACGCCTGGCAGCGTCTCGACGTGCTCTGGCTGGCGCCTTGCTCTCTATTTTGCGCGTGCTCATTCCAGCGCTCGCCCCCGACTGCCGCACCGTGCCACAACCCTCGACCCATCAAGCTTGACCCCTCCCTAGCGCTCGCCGATGCCGGAGCCGCCGCAACAAGCATGGGCGCGTCGCGGCCAAAACGCCACAGTGCGTGCGTGTGCTTGTCTGCTTTCCCAACCGCCTCCTGTGCGCGTCCGCAAGTGTGGGCAAGTCCCTGAGTCGACACAGCACCTTGCCCCCTCGCATTGGAGCTTCTCGCCGACGTTCGCCGCGTGTCCAGAATGCTCCGGCGGCGACACGTTTCCCCCCTCTTGCTCCATCTATATAAAGCCACCTCGACTCGAATCCTGGCCACACACCACTCCACAAAACCACCACGAACACGTAGAATGGCCGCAGTTCGATCGGACAGGCCTCTGGCCGTCGCCCCGACCCGAGGACTCCGACGATCCCCGTAGGACAGCTACCGCTCTCCAGGGCCTCTCAAGCTCAGGCAACTACTTGGGCAGGGCCTTGGTGGTCCGTTGGTGTTGCTTGGAGGCCGCCAAGCCCTCGGAGCTGCCTCTAGCCATCGTCTTCAACCTCTCCGACGAACCCCGTCCGCACCGAAGCTTGTGAGCTCAACCCCGAGCTGCTCCATCCACCTCTCGGCAAGCCACGGGTACGGGTAGGTGCGCCGCGAGCCCCGCTTCCAATCTATCCCTCTAGCCTAGCCCCAGACCCCCTCGTTGTCGTCATGAGCTCCGGCGAAACGCTGCCCCTCCTCTGATCTCGATCCCCCTCTGCCTCTCCTGACGGGCGGGGCCCAGTGTCAGCCTCACCACTCGTGCCCAAAGCGGGACGAGTGGAGGCGCACTCCCGTTTTACGTCTTCTACGTCACCCCCCCCCCTCCCGAGGATTTTTTGTTTATTCAAATTTTAATTCAGAAATTTGACTAAACTTTGACCAGCCACCATTTCTAAATCATAAGTCCAAATGAGTTGATTCTTTTTGCGTTGTCTTTGTTCCAGAAAGCTCTAACGGCACACCAAAAGGTGGATTTTTCCTTGCTGTCTAGAATTTCTGATTATTTTCAGAATGTGTTTTGACATTTATTTTTGTGATTTTAAATTATTTTTCAGAAGGAGAAGCTTGTCTTGAAGCAAACCAAGAGGGGTGTGATCCTCCTCCACACTAAGGCAAGCCACACCAGTATTTGGATGGTGTTATTTCAATATCTATGATTTTCTACTTGAATATGAGTTCTTATTTGCATTTAAAATTTGGTAAATTGTTAGTTACTTTATTCTGTTAGAAATGCTTGTTTTAGTTACTGGTTGCATGCAATGAACTTGTTTGGTTAAGTAGGGTAAGATTTTGCACTATGCATATTGCTATGGAAATTAATGGTAGAAATTTTCACTTAGTGATACTTTCATTTACATAAAGAACTAATAAAAATGTTGCTTGCTGGTAAAAATGAGGTATAACCAGAAAGGTTGATCCTTAGTGTTGCAAGATAGTTGTGTGGTTAAGTTTGATCCATGAACATGAGTTGTTTGTTTTGCATGTCGAGTAGTTACATGATTTCTGGTATTACGCCATGTTAGTAATAAAAAGTTTTTATCAAAGTTAAACCTGATTAAGTTCAACTTGAATATGATGTTGATCACATCATGGTGCCACTAAATCAAGTTTTTAATTCAGTGCGACCACATTTACCTAATGGGAAGGTCGTGATTCAGTCCTTTGTTGTGGCTCTCACCGGTGCCTCCCGCGAGGGAAGGTTATGGGCGTGCATACCCTAGCCCGGTAGGCAGACATAACCTTGTGTGCTTGTTTTTGTGTTTATGGTACCTTGTCCCCGTTTGGGACCATTTTGCCATGACGGTGGCCATTGGTGTCTTTGGTAGACACGGGGCCACCCAAGACCTGGCCCTGAGAGGGAGATGGTCGGAGTGGCCGGGGAGAGTGCATGACAAAGGGAGGGTTTCGTCGGAATATTTTGGTCCACCCGAATGGGAAAGCGAGGCCAGCTACTCCGTAGTGTGGGTAAACTGCGCTACCTCTGCAGAGTGTATTTAATCTAATGATAGTTGTGCCCTCGGTTATGGGCAAGACTCGGGAGTAAGGCACACCCTGGATTAACTTTTATAATTAATCTTGAAAACTAAGTGATTGTTGTGATGCATTGTTTCGTGGCGAACCTTGAACACTAGAGGTGTTCATGGGTTTTTGGTTTCAGGTGTGACCCTGGTGTGGTCACCATTTGGTTACGAGGTAACCGTCTGGTAAGTGACTCCGCGTGACTCGGTGCACTGTTTGGCTGCATTGCATCTGTAGTATTTCTTGCATTACTTTAACTTGATTAATTATCACGATATTGTCTGTCATCGTGCTTATATTTGTTGTGAGCTTGCAAGTACATTCCATGTACTGACCTGGCGTGTTATGCCAGCTTTCAGGCAAGTCGATTTGCATCGGAGCGCACCTCATGTCTAGGCCGTGTCCACGTCGGTGTCCCTGTGCTATGGAGTCCCGCTACCTCGGTCTTCCGCTGCCGTGTAGTTTCGTGTGATCGAGGCCCAGCCGTGTTCATTAAATAATGTACATAATGTCCAGCAGCACCGTGTGTGCCACTTGGCCTCGCATCTCGATGTAATATCAAAACTATGTATCCCGCTAGTATCACTAAACCGGTTATTTCTGTACCATGTTGTTGTGTATTTCCAGAAGACTCGATCTCTGGGCTGGCAATGTAGGGTAAACCGGTTGCTCTGAGCCGGGGTGCCACAACGCTTGGTATCAGAGCCGCGCTGATTGTAGGACACGCTAGACCGGTAGTGCGTTAGCAAAACGGTAGATAGCTTCTTTTGAGTGCCGGTGGTCATAGAAATTGGTTGTTGCATTGCATGCATGTTTAATTGTTGTTATTACTAACCGTATGGTTTGTGGGTGTAGATGGCACCAGTACCGATCTTGTACCATCCTGAGCCAGCTCCGTGCACATCGCCGCACCTACTTCAGAACGTGTGGCGGCGACTCCAACCAGAGGGTGCTGATCTAGAGTATTGGGTGTATCACGAGCATCTGGCCGGTGCATTGTATGAGTATTATGCTGAGGTCAGTCTACACCACAGTTCCCCATCCGGCGCTTACACTCGTTCGTCTAAGGGTGTTCTTGCTTCTACGCCATCTCAGGCAGTTTAGTTTGCTGCTATCGAGGCTCTTGTAGACTTGCGCTACAATGAGGTTCGCATGCACAGCCACCCTGAACTTTTCTACTACCCATCTCTGCACGAGAATGGGCGTATCCGCTTTCCTTTGATTAATCCGGCGTACGATCGTCCCACTAGCCACCTTGCACGCTACATCACCGCTAGTTATCTCCTTAACTACGAGTTAGCTCGGGAGCTCTCATGCGCTCGCGCTGCTCTCGCTACTGCTCGTATAAGCAACCCTCTTCCAGCTGTCATCTATACTTCTGCTCTAGCTCCTCCCACCTCCGTTCCTCCGACGACCTCGCAGAGCACCGTTAACCCTCTGACGGTGAACCCTCGCAGCGCTCCTGCTGCATGGTCTTCTTTTATCGCTACCCCTGCCGCTCCTATGCTTAGATCCCATCCCCCACCTGCCCCTGAGGGAGAGCCCTCAAGGCAACGCCTACGCACCTCTCTTCCCCCGGAGGTCTCTACTATCAGTTCAGGATCTGGGTCCGGCTCAGGAGACGAACCTGCAGCAGCACCATCTGAGCAGTAGACCGTTAGAGTATCATGGTAGCCAAGAGCGTGATGTATGACTGTAATCGCACTTGTCATGATGCGTAGTTTCATGTACGAGGATAGTAGACCCATTGCGATGTTTATTTTCATGTTGGGACTATGTATAATTATGTCAGACTCTTTTATTCGACTTGGTTTTCCTTCACTGTTTTCTTCTGGGATTTGTCATTGGTTTTCCCCCATTTTGGAATTTTCTCATCATGGTTGCTATGTATTGGGAAAACAAAAAATAGGATGCCGCCTGGAGGCAACAGCAGTCAAGCTGGTGAGGATGTCCCTGTCCGTCGTTCCGCAAGATAGGCAGGACATTCCCCTAAGCCATACCAGCCACCTCCACCTCCACCACCACAACTGCCTTCCATCGAGCAAATCTTGCGAATGTTTGAAGAAAGAAGGAGCAACGATCTGGTGGAAATACTGAAAAGTGTACAACTTATGGTTGGGCAGAATGGAAACCAGAATGGCCATCATTCCAAGCTGTCAGATTTTCAGCGAACCAAGCCTCCCAGTTTCAGCCATGCTATAGATCCTTTGGACGCCGACGACTGGCTAAGAACTATTGAGAGAAAACTGGAAATTGCTCGCACAGACAAAGGAGACAAGGTTCCTTTTGCAACGCATTATCTCGAAGGAGCTGTCGCTATATGGTGGGATAATGCCAAAGCAATATGGCCTGCCAACGAGGAAATTACTTGGACAAAATTCAAGAAGCATTTCCGCAAATATCATATTCCCACCGGAGTCATGAAGATCAAGCAACACGAATTTCTCGCTCTCACTCAAGGCAGCATGACCGTCGCCGAGTACCTGAACAAATTCAACCATCTGGCCCGGTGTTCTCTCCATGATGTGGCCACAGAAGAGAGGAAGATCGACCGGTTCCTTGGCCTAAATCAGCATCTCAGGTGCACTCTCAGTATGTTTTATTTCCCGGACTTCCTGACGCTGGTGAACAAGGCCCTCATCACTGAGAGGGAACACAAGCTCCTACACGACAACAAGCCAGCTGCTAATGACCAGAAGCGCAAATTCGAGCCCAAGAAGGATATGCAACCGGTGCAAAAGGCTCGTACTTGGCAACAGACTCGGGTGGAGTATAAACCCAATTGGCAATAGAATGTCAACAAGACTACTACACAAGTCAAGAATGTCGTGACCAGCCTGGTGCGAGACGATTGTCAGCGCAACAATTCGTGCTTTAGCTGTGGTCAAACCGGACACTACACCCGACAGTGTCCCAAGAACACCAAGCACGTAGCTCCATATCAGCCACAAGTCAACTACATGGAGCAGTACTCCGCCCCTGATATAATCCAAGGGCAAGTTCATCACATCTCCACAGATGAAGCCCAAGAGGACTCGGAAGTCGTCATTGGTATGTTTCTCATTAACAACATACCCGCCGTAAATTTATTTGACTCTGGGCTTCCCACTCTTTTATTTCGCAGGGTTTTGCTTCCCAAAACAATTTTCCTTGCTCCGATTTTGGGAAAACACATGCTGGTACAATCCCCGAGATCCCTACTCAGAAGCAATCTCGTCTGCCAAAATTTGGAGATTGACATCAAGGGCGTCAAGTTTCCAACATCATTGA
This sequence comes from Triticum aestivum, assembly GCF_018294505.1. Classification (NCBI taxonomy): domain Eukaryota; kingdom Viridiplantae; phylum Streptophyta; class Magnoliopsida; order Poales; family Poaceae; genus Triticum; species Triticum aestivum. Next base: position 740,176,754 of record NC_057797.1, on the reverse strand, counting down.
TAATCATCGATTTCTAGGCATGAATTGGTTAACCCAATACCAAGTCTGCCTTAGCTGTGCGACCAGAGAAGTTACCCTGAAAAATATGGAAGGTCGCACTACCAGTTTTTATGCCCGCAAGCGCATCCCCATGAAAGATATGGTTTTCGCAGCAATGGCAGAAGAGGTGGAATTAATCCCAGTGGTCAGTGAGTATCCAGATGTATTTCCTAAAGAATTGCCCAGCATGCCACCGGGCCGAGAATTGGAGTTTTCCATTGACCTGGTGCCTGGAACCACTCCGATACATAAGAAATATTATCGGATGCCTTCCTCGGAATTGGTGGAATTGAAGAAACAACTAGATGAGATGCTACAAAAAGGATACATTAGTCCAAGTTCTTCACCATGGGGATCACCAGCAATCTTCATGGACAAAAAGGATGGCAGTCTACGAATGTGCGTAGACTACCGACAGCTGAATGACATCACCATTAAAAATAAGTATCCACTGCCAAGGATTGACGATCTGTTTGATCAACTCAGTAGAGCCCAAGTGTTCTCAAAGATTGATTGAAGGACGGGATATCATCAACTCAAGATAAAGAAGGAAGACATTCCTAAGACCGCGTTCACCACTCGATATGGCCTTTACGAATACACCGTTATGTCCTTCAGCCTCACCAATGCTCCTGCATTCTTTATGCATATGATGAACAAGGTGTTTATGGATTTCTTGGACAAGTTCATGGTGGTGTTCATTGATGACATCCTCATTTACTCCAAGAGCAAGGACGAACATAAGGAGCATCTTCGCGCAGTTCTGCAAAGGCTTCGCAATCATCAACTCTATGCCAAATTCAGCAAATGTGAGTTTTGGCTCCAGCAAGTGGGATTCCTCGGACATATCCTCTTGGCAGAAGGAATCTCGGTGGACCCAAGCAAGGTAAAAGATGTACTTGCTTGGTCCGCACCCACCACCGTCTTACAAATCCGGAGTTTCCTTGGACTGGCCACATATTATCGCCGTTTTATCGAAGGATTTTCCAAGATCACCAAGCCAATGACTGAGCTCCTCAAGAAGGACAAGAAGTTCGTATGGACCGAGGACTACGAACGGAGCTTCAACGAGTTAAAAACCAGGCTGACATCGGCACCCATATTAACTCTTCCAGACATCTACCGCGATTTCGATGTTTACTACGACGCCTCCAGAAAAGGACTGGGGTGTGTACTCATGCAAGACGGCAAGGTGGTGGCCTATGCATCTCGCCAACTGCGGCAACATGAAGGAAACTATCCTACACAAGATTTGGAATTGGCCGCAGTGGTGCACGCTTTAAAATTCTGGAGACATTATCTGATTGGAAAGAAGTGCCAGATGTTCACTGACCATAAAAGTCTCAAGTATATATTCACTCACCCCGACTTGAACCTTCGACAGTGAAGATGGCTCGAGTTGGTTAAGGACTACGACCTCGGAATAAATTATCACCCAGGCAAAGCTAATGTGGTGGTGGATGCCCTCAGCCGCAAACCCGCCAACCTTAATGCTCTAATGGACTCCTTACCTCCGGAGCATTATGAAGAAATCATGTAGCTAAACTTGGTGATCACTGACGCCCGTCTTACCAACATATTGGAAGTTGCCCCTACTCTCGAGGAAGAAATCCGCAGTGCTCAAGATGATGATAAGGTGTTATAAATATATGTTCAGAAGATGCACTAAGGACAAGCACCGGATTTCTCTATGGATCAGCAAGGTTCGCTAAGGTTCCGCGGAAGACTTTGCGTACCCAACCAAGAAAGTCTGAAGAAGAAAATATTGGCGGAAGCACATGAAGCACCATATTCCATTCACCCTGGTGGTACCAAAATGTATGAGGATCTTCGTCAGATATTTTGGTGGGATGGAATGAAGAAAGACATCGCGTATTTTGTGGCCTGTTGTGACACATGCAATAAGGTGAAGGTGAACATCAAAAACCTGCCAGACTCCTCCAGCCTCTGTCGGTATCCCAATGGAAATGGGGCGACATTTGCATGGATTTCATCACTAGATTACCAAGGTCTCATTGAGGAAACGACGCGATATGGGTCATAGTGGACACCTTAACCAAGGTGGCACATTTCCTGCCTATGCGGACCACATATCGTGCAAATCAACTTGCATAGCTGTATGTATCAAGAATCGTCAGTCTACATGGAGAACCCAAGACTATCACCTCCGACAAGGGATCTCTTTTTACCTCCGCATTTTGGTCTCGACTACATCAAGCCTTGGGGACCGCTCTGAAGTACAGCACGACTTATCATCCTCAGACAGATGGACAAACTGAGCGAGTAAATCAAATACTTGAGGATATGCTCCGGGCATGTACATTCGCCCAACGAACCAAGTGGGAAGATTGTCTGCCTTACGCCAAGTTTTCCTACAACAACAGTTTCCAGGCCAGCTTGAAGATGTCACCGTATGAAGCCCTATACGGCCGGAAATGCCGCACCTCATTGAATTGATCTCAAAGCGGAGACATCCGTATTTTCGGGACTGATTTAATGCTTGAAGCAGAGAAGCAAGTCAAGGAAATCCAGGACAGATTGCAACTGGCCAAATCCCGACAGAAGAGCTACTATGATGCCAAACATCGTCAGATTAGTTTCGAACCCGGAGAACACATGTATCTTCGAGTCACTCCTATGAAAGGAGTCAAGAGATTTCAGACCCGAGGAAAATTGGCACCCCGATATATCGGTCCATTCCCCGTCATGGCGAGAGTCGGAACAGTTTCCTACCAGTTGGAATTGCCACCAGAATTATCAGAAGTACACAACGTGTTTCACATCTCACAGCTAAGGAGATGTATCTTGCCACCGGAGAAAAGGACTGATATGGCAGAGATAGAATTGGCTAAGGACTTGACATATGAGGAAAAGCCACTCAGAATATTGGATCAGACAGAAAGTGTCACTCGCAGCAAAGAGATAAGGTTTTACAAGGTTCAGTGGGAGCATCACACCGAAGAAGAAGCAACCTGGGAAAGAGAGGAATTTTTAAGGACTGCATACCCAGAATGGTTTTCCCAAGCAATCGAATCTCGAGGACGAGATTCATTCTAAGTGGGGGAGGTTTGTGACAGCCTGGATTTTTTTCTTCTCTCTTTTGCCGACTTGTCTTCTCTCTTTTTCTGGACTTGGTTTTCATCGTGGTTTTTGCCCTGATTTGACTTGGTTTTTGAATCACTTCATATGGACTTGTCACTTGGGCATATCCTTGGCTTTCACCCAAGTGACCTATCTGCATTATTCTTCCAACAAATTCCCAAAATAATCAAATGAATATTTTCCTAAAAGAAAAATATGCATTTCCCTCTCTGAAACTCACTTCAGAACCTTGTACTTCAAAGCAAACTCAATTTTTCTTGCTCAGAAAATCTGAGATAATTCATGAATATTCTTAGGACCCTGACACATCTTCCCATGCAAAATATTGCATCACTTTTTGTAATATTTTTGCTATAGAAAATCTTTTCACTTCTGGACCAGAAATGCACTTTGTACAGCAAGTGCATTTTCCTTGAGCTTTTGGCCCTGAGTTTTCTTGAGCTTAAACACCTTCCTAAGAAAACCTAAACCCCAGGAGATTAGCCCTAATGGCCTTCTAGAAGGTGGCCAAACTTGGCAACCAAGTTTCTGACCAGAAACTTGCCATCTTGGTAGAGGCGCGTCTGGTCGGCCTAGGTATGATCCATCACCTCTCCTAGACGTAACACTGCACAGTCGAGCGCGTAGACAAGGTTTGGCCGCTCCTGGCCGTCGTTTTGACCATGCCAGCTTGGTGACCGCACGAGGACACGGTGCCTGGCAGTGTCTCGACGCGCTCTGGCTGGTGCCTTGCTCTTTGTTTCGCGCGTGCTCGTTCCAGCGCTCGCCCCCAACTGCCGCACCACGCCACAACCCTCGACCCATCAAGCTTGACTCCTCCCTTGCGCTCGCTGACACCGGAACCGCCGCCTGAAGCACGGGCGCGTCGCGGCCAAAACGCCACAGTGCGCGCGTGTGCTTGTCTGCTTCCCCAACCGCCTCCTGTGCGTGTCCGCAAGCGTGGGCAAGTCCCTGAGTCGATGCAGCACCTTGCCCCCTCGCATTGGAGCTTCTCGCTAACGTTCGCCGCGTGTCCAGAACGCTCTGGCGGCGACACGTTTCCCCCCTCTTGCTCCGGCTATATAAAGCCACCTCGACTCGAATCCTGGCCACGCACCACTCCACACAACCACCACGAACACGTAGAACAGCCGCAGTTCGGTCGGGTAGGCCTCTGGCCGTCGCCCCAACCCGAAGACTCCGGTGATCCCCGCAGGCCAGTTGCCGCTCTCCAGGGCCTCTCGAACTCAGGCAACTGCTTGGGCAGGGCCTTGGTGGTATGTTGGTGCTGCTTGGAGGCCGCCAAGCCCTCGGAGCTGCCTCTAGCCGTCGTCTTCAACCTCTCCAGCGAACCCCGTCCACCACCGAAGCTTGCGAGCTCAACCCCGAGCTTCTCCGTCCACCTCTCGCCAAGCCACGGGTATGGGCAGGTGCGCCGCGAGCCCCGCTTCCAATCTATCCCTCTAGCCTAGCCCCAAACCCCCTCATCGTTGACGTGAGCTCCGGTGAAACGCCGCCCCTCCTCTGATCTCGATCCCCCTCTCCCTCTCCTGACGGGCGGGGCCTAGTGTCAGCCTCACCACTCGTGCCCGAAGTGGTACCAGTGGAGGCGCACTCCCATTTTACGTCTTCGACGTCAGCCCCCCCCCCCCCAGGATTTCTGTTTATTCAAATTTTAATTCAGAAATTTGACTAAACTTTGACCAGCCGCCATTTCTAAATCATAAGTCCAAATGAGTTGATTCTTTTTGCATTGTCTTTGTTACAGAAAGCTCTAACAGCACACCAAAAGGTGGATTTTTCCTTGCTGTCTAGAATTTCTGGTGATTTTCAGAATTTGTTTTGACATTTATTTTTGTGGTTTTAAATTATTTTTCAGAAGAAGAAGCTTGTCTTGAAGCAAACCAAGAGGGGTGTGATCCTCCTCTATACTAAGGCAAGCCACACCAGCATTTGGATGGTGTTATTTCAATATCTATGATTTTCTACTTGAATATGAGTTCTTATTTGCATTTAAAATTTGGTAAATAATTTTGGTAAATTGTTAGTTACTTTATTCTGTTAGAAATGCTTGTTTTAGTTACTGGTTGCATGCAATGAACTTGTTTGGTTAAGTAGGGTAAGATTTTGCACTATGCATATTGATATGGAAATTAATTGTAGAAATTTTCACTTAGTGATACTTTCATTTAAATAAAGAACTAATAAAAATGTTGCTTGCTAGTGAAAATGAGGTATAACCAGAAAGGTTGATCCTTAGTATTGCAAGATAGTTGTGTGGTTAAGTCTGATCCATGAACATGAGTTGTTTGTTTTGCATGTCGAGTAGTTACATGATTTCCAGTATTATGCCACGTTAGTAATAAAAACTTTTTATCAAAGTTAAACCTGATTAAGTTCAACTTGAATATGATGTTGATCACATCATGGTGCCACTGAATCGGGTTTTTAATTCATTGCAACCACATTTACCTAATGGGAAGGTCTTTATTCGGTCCTTTGTTGTGGCTCTCACCGGTGCCTTCCGCGAGGGAAGGTTATGGGCGTGCATACCCTGGCCCGGTAGGCAGACATAACCTTGGGTGCTCGTTTTTGTTTTTATGGTACCTTGTCCCCGTTTAGGACCGTTTTGCCACGACGGTGGCCGTTGGTGTCTTTGGTAGACACGGGGCCACCCAAGACCTAGCCCTGAGAGGGAGATGGTCGGAGTGGCCAGGGAGAGTGCATGACAAAGGGAGGGTTTCATCGGAATATTTTGGTCCACCCGAATGGGAAAGCGAGGCCAGGTACTCCATAGTGTGGGTAAAGTGCGCTACCTCTCCAGAGTGTATTTAATCTATCAATAGCCACGCCCGCGGTTATGGGCAAGACTCGGGAGTATGTCACACCATGGATCAACTTTTATAATTAATCTTGAAAACTAAGTGATTGTTGTGATGCATTATTTCGTGGAGAACCTTGAACACTAGAGGTATTCATGGGTTTTTGGTTTCAGGTGAGACCCTGGTGTGGTCACTGTTTGGTTACGAGGTAACCATCTGGTAAGCGAGTCCGCGTGACTCGGTGCACTGTTTGGCTGCATTGCATCTGTAGTATTTCTTGCATTAATTTAACTTGATCAATTATCATGATATTGTCTGTCATCGTGCTTATGTTTGTTGTGAGCTTGTAAGTACATTCCATGTACTGACCTGGCGTGTTATGCCAGCTTTTAGGCAAGTCGATTTTTGTATCAGAGCGCACCTCGTGTCTAGGCCGTGTCCACATTGGTGCCGCTGTGCTATGGAGTCCCGCTACGTCGTTCTTCCGCTGTCGTGTAGTTTCGTGTGATCGAGGCCCCAGCCATGTTCATTAAATAATGTACATACTGTCCAGCAACACCGTGTGTGCCGCTTGTCCTCGCATGTCGATGTAATATCAGAACTATGTATCCCGCTAGTATCAATAAAGAGGTTATTTCTATACCATGTTGTTGTGTATTGCCAGAAGACTCGATCTTTGGGCCGGCAATGCAGGGTAAACCGGTTGCTCTGAGCCGGGGTGCCACAATAACTTCCCTCCACCAAATTTGAGCTCATTCCATTTAGCCAATTTCTCACAAAAAAATTCCCAAGTTTCTATCCAGAGAAGAGCATTGTCAAGGAAGTACCACTTTGGCATGTCCAAATGGTATCAAATTTTTATAGTGTTTTCCTATGCCCAAATGACCATCCTCCACCAAATTTAAACTCAATGCATTCATTCATTTGAGCCCAGCTTCAACATTCATATTTTTGTCCATTTGAGCTGCAAATTTTCCAAGCCATTCTCCTTAGTAGATGATAATCCTCGGCCAAAACTCAGGCCCATTGGCCATGTGCATTTTCCCTACCGCTAATCAAACACTTGACTGCTAATTAATGATTGAGCTTAGTTCAGTCTACTCGTGAGAATCTTTTGTTGTCTTCTTCTTCCTAACACCTACCAGGGGAGTGCCCAAACCACCAGACATGCCTAGGCCGCCCAGAACGCATGGCAACACCACGGTCACGCGGTGACCACGCGGGTGTCATGTTAATTTAGGCGCTCTAGAGTTGGGGCCCATGGCCACTGAGGGAGTCCTGGATTAGGGGGTGTTCGGACAGCCGGACTATGACCTTTGGCCGGACTGTTGGACTATGAAGATACAAGATTGAAGACTTCGTCCCGTGTCCGGATGGGACTTTCCTTGGCGTGGAAGGCAAGCTTGGCAATACGGATATGTAGATCTCCTCCCATTGTAACTGACTCTGTGTAACCCTAGCCCCCTCTGATGTCTATATAAACCGGAGGGTTTAGTCCGTAGGACAACATACAATCATACCATAGGCTAGCTTCTAGGGTTTATCCTCTCTGATCTCGTGGTAGATCTACTCTTGTACTACCCATATCATCAATATTAATCAAACAGGAGTAGGGTTTTACCTCCATCGAGAGGGCCCAAACTTGGGTAAAAACATCGTGTCCCTTGTCTCCTGTTACCATCCGCCTAGACGCATAGTTCGGGACCCCCTACCCGAGATCCGCCGGTTTTGACACCGACATTGGTGCTTTCATTGAGAGTTCCACTGTGCTGTCGCCATCAGGAAGGATGCCTCCTCTCGTCTTTAAAGACAGCACTATTGCTGAGGGAGCTTTGGCTGTCGGCCAAACTCTCCGGCTAGGTGGTTTTCTCATGACCGCTTGTTCGGCCGCTGCGCCGACGATGACTTCTCAGGTCATCAAAAGCAATCTTCACGTCAACTCGGAATTCGCCGAGCAGTTAGATCCAATGGAGCTCTCTTCCCTAAAAGAGCTCTTGGATCGCATCGCCGCCCTAGGAGTCGCTACAGACTACGATCAGATTGGGCCTAAACCCGATCTGAGAGAGATTAACTCTCCCCAGGTCACCCATCATGTTGCGGTGGTGGAGAAATAATGCGGCGACCCTTCCTCTATCTTGAGGACTAGCTATGTCCGAATTCTCGAGCCCTCCAAGCCGGATACCCGTGTACGGGAGGACGTCGCTCAAGCCCTGAACCTAGAGTCAGGCAGCGGGCCAGATTCATCGGACAACATCCAACAACCCGAATTTCCGAGATTGGAAACTCCTTGGCCCCTGGCTCTCGGATTGGGTGAGTTTTCGGATTCAATTCCACCCACCCACCCACCCAAGCATAAGCGATCTTTCCCAAATTAGGCAAGAGCCCCGAGAAACAGTACACCATTATTGGGCCAGACTCCTCCTGGTAATGAACAGGATCAAGGACTGCCGCGAGAAAGACGCAATCTCATTCTTCTGCAATAATTGCACGGACAAGGGAATCCTCAACGCCATAATTCACCATAAAATTACACGCTTTGCCGACTTGGCATCCATAGTATGAAAGTACTGTGCGATGGAAAGTGCCTGGAAAACCGAAATAAAATTTTGGAACAATCCGACCCTAAATACGAACCCAATCCGAAATAAAAGGGTGCATTATCACCAGACACCCAAGCTAAATACCAAAAAGCAAAAACCCTCTACAGGGCATGGAACCGTACTGGAGGGATGGCTCAATGGACCCTGTAAAATTCACAGTACAGAGCGCGCCATACCAACTCATAGCCTTAGAGCATGTTGGATACTCCGGCAGGTAGCCAAAAGTGGCGAAGATCTTCTAATTCCAGAAGCCACAGAGCACCATCCCAGGGATACCAATACGGTATTAACAGTCTTCGAGACCTTCGCATCAAATAATATGCGAAAGCGAACACTCCGCAGCCTTGCCGAAATCTACCACATGGCAACAATAAACCCATGGAGTGACACGGCTATTACTTTTAATGCCAGTGACGAACCTAAATTCCGAACAGCCCGAGCACCAGCCGCATTGGTCCTCAGTCCAATAGTGGACGACTTTCGACTCACCAAGGTACTCATGGACGGCTGCAGCGGATTAAACCTCATTTATGAGGAAACCCTTCAAAAAATGGAAATAGACTGGAACCGCATTGAGCGAAGCAGCACAACCTTTAGAGGAATAATCCCCAGTCGGGAAGCGCATTGTACAGGAAAAATCACACTAGATGTGCTGTTCGGCACGCCGGATAATTACAGGTCCGAAGGGGTTACGTTCCAAGTGGCCCCGTTCAGTAGCGGATACCACGCCCTGTTAGGGCGGGAGGCGTTCACAATCTTCCAAGCTATACCCCATTATGGGTACATGAAGCTCAAAATGCCCAGGCGCAACGGAATCATCACTCTTGCTAGTGATCCAGACATAGCACTCCGCGCCGAAAATAAGACAGCCGCACTGGCCCTCGAGGCACTATCCGAAGCCCTAGCAGCTGAGGAACTGACTGCGCTGCGCTCCATGGTGAACAGGGACGACATGATACTCGATAAAAGATCCAAGTCCACTTCCTTTAAACCGGCGGACGAAATAGTCAAATTCCAAGTCCATCCAACGGACCCTACAAAAACAGCTTCTATCGGGGCACAATTAAATCCTGACATAGATGCCGCACTACGAGAGTTCCTATGTGAGAACTGCGACATTTTTGCCTGGCACCCTTTAGACATGCCAGGAATCCCACGAAGGCTGGCCAAGCATAGCCTCAATATTCTAAAAGGATTCAAGCCAGTCAAGCAGGCTCTTCAGCGTTTCTCTGAACCTAAGAGACAAGCCATGGGAGAGGAACTAGCCAAGTTATTGGAGGCCGGATTCATTAGAGAAATAAAACATCTGGACTGGCTAGCAAACCTGGTGATGGTACAAAGAAGGACAAATCCTTGCGCCTGTGCGTCGATTTTAAGGACCTCAACAAGGCTTGCCCAAAGGATCCCTTCCCCCTCCCCCTCATCGATCAAATTACCGACGCTACCGCAGGACACGATTCATTGTGTTTCCTCGACGCATACTCCGGCTACCACCAAATTAAGATGGCAGAGCCCGACCAAGCCGCAACGGCATTCATCACACCATACGGCCCCTTCTGCTTCAACACAATGCCATTTGGGCTCAAAAACACCAGTGCAACATATCAGCGCATGATTCAGACATGTCTGGCAAACCAGATCGGCAAAATAGTGGAGGCATGCGTAGATGACGTGGTCGTCAAAACCAAACATGTCGAATCTCTAGTAGACAACTTGAGGCTCACATTCGATAACCTCCGAGCATATGACACCAAGCTCAACCCGGAAAAATGCGTTTTCGGCGTACCAGCCGGAAAGCTCTTGGGCTTCATTGTATCCGGCAAAGGAATTGAAGCAAAGCCGGCTAAGATCCAAGCTCTGTCACAATTGGATATCCCAAAGAACCTCAAACAAATCCAAAAATTAACTGGATGCGTGGCGGCTCTAAGCCTCTTTATCTCCCGCCTGGGAGAAAAGGCATTACCCCTTTATCGCCTCCTTCGGCGCACCGAACACTTTGAGTGGACGGATGCCGCCACAGCCGGACTGGAAGAAATGAAAGCCATATTGGCAACCAACCCAGTCCTAGTCGCGCCAAACATTGGCGAACCAATGCTATTATACATTGCGGCAACTCATCAAGTTGTGAGCGCAGTGCTCATCGTCGAACGAGAAACGGACAGGCATAAATTCCCCTTCAAAAGCCGGTCTACTATGTATCCACTGTCCTTACTCCATGCAAGTCACGGTACCCGCATTATCAAAAGATAGCATATGCGGTATTCACGGCATCCCGGAAGCTGCGACACTACTTTCAAGAGTGTTCGATAATAGTAGCCTCGGAAGTGCCACTTAATGATATTATAAACAACCGCGACGCCACGGGCCGGATTGCCAAATGGGCCATTGAGCTCCTCCCGTTCGACATAACTTACAAGCCGCGGCGAGCCATTAAGTCGCAAGTATTGGCCGACTTCGTCGCCGTATGGACTGAAGCCGAACTCCCTAAAGAGTATGGCGCATATTCCAACTGGATCATGCACTTCGACGGCTCCAAAATGTTGGCTGGTCTAGGGGCTGGCATCGTTTTGACGTCCCCAACCGGAGATACAGTTCAATACATACTCCAGATAATGTATATGGACTCCAACAATGCAGTCGAATATGAGGCCCTTCTACATGGTCTCCGGATGGCAGTATCCATGGGCATTCAACGCCTAGAGGTGCGCGGGGATTCGAACCTCGCAATATATCAAATAAATGGAGACTTTGATGCCAAGGATCCGAAAATGGCGGCTTATCACAATGCCGTCCTAAAAATGCCAGCTCGGTTCGAGGGGCTCGAATTTCACCATATAGCCCGGGAAAACAATCAGGCGGCAGATGTCCTGGCACGCATCGGCGCAAAACGCGATGTAGTCCCCCCCCCCCAAACATCTTTTTGGAGAGGCTGTTCAAGCCATCCATAGTATGGGAAGGGGAACCCGGCAATAATAGCCCGGACCCAACCGCACTGCCCGATACCGAACACTCTGACATAATTGGAGGATCTGCCACTGAAATAACATCTTCAGCCCATGCCATAATGGCCGTCATCGCCCCGTGGACAGAACCATTCCTGGCCTACCTAACTAGGCAGGAACTCCTCGAGGACCAAAATGAGGCACGCTGCATAGTGCGGCGATCTAAAGCCTATAAGGTCCATGAGGGAGAGCTTTATAAGAAAAGCACAACCGGAGTCCTTCAAAGGTGCATCTCCGAAGAGGAAGGGCGGAATCTTCTGGCAGAAATTCATGCCGAACTCGGCGGCCACCACGCTGCAGCCCGGGCCCTTGTAAGCAAGGCCTTCTGTACAGGTTTTTATTGGCCGACGGCCCGGGCAGACGCTCAGGACTTAGTCCAACACTGGATTGGTTGCCAGCTTTTTGCAAACCAAAGCCATATGCCACCCACCGCCCTCCAAACAATCCCCATTACCTGGCCCTTCGCGGTCTGGGGGCTCAACATGGTCGGACCCCTTAAAGGGGGAACCCACAAGAAAAAATACTTGCTGGTCATGGTGGATAAATTCACCAAATGGATAGAAGCCAAACCTGTTAAAATGGCCGAATCTGGACCGGTGATAGACTTTATATCCGGGGTTGTACACCATTATGGTGTCCCCCACAGCATCATCACGGATAACGACACGAACTTCACGGCCGACGAGGTAAAACTCCGGTGCAAAAACATGGGCATCAAGCTCGATTATGCTTCCGTCTATCACCCGCAAACTAACGGTCAAGTCGAACGAGCAAATGGTCTTATCATAAGCGGCATCAAATCCAGATTAGTGCGGTCCCTAAAGGAATCTAACACGCACTGGGTAGAGGAGCTCAACTCTGTACTCTGGGGGCTGCGGACCACGCCGAATCGCACTACCGGATACACACCATTCTTTATGGTATACGGCGCAAAGGCGGTTCTGCCCTGCGACATAATTCATGACTCACCTCGAGTGCGAATGTACGAAGAAAGAGAAGCCGAGCTCAATTGGCAGGATAGTTTGGACGCCCTGGAGGAGAAGCGTGACGTGGCAAAAGCCCATTCCGCATTCTATCAACAGCAGGCTCAAAGATACCAAAGCAGAGAAGTACGGGCCAAAAATTATAATGTTGGAGAATTAGTTCTACGCCTACCGGAGAAGAAAAAGGACAAACTCAAGCCCAAGTGGGAGGGTCCCTTCATTATTGACCAAGTTCTGACTGGCGGCGCATACTGTCTGCGGGATGCATCGGATAATCGACTCGAGCCGAACCCATGGAACGCAGCCAGACTCCGAAGATTCTACGCCTAGCGCCGGACTCTGTGTCCGTCTCCTTCCTCTGTCCATTTTTTATACACTATATGTCTTTTATTTCTCTCCTTTTCCCTTTCTCTTTTCTCACAGCCTTTAAGGGCCAATTGCTGCCTTGTTTGCGCACAACTGACGCGCTATCCGCGCTCATTATACGTGGGGGCTTGTTTTACAGAAGCTTATTTATTTATACGGGCTTCACGCCCAGCACATGTGTCATCCTTCCGCATGTACCTTTTATTCACCATTATATGCATCGATATGACTTAAGTTTTGGCCAAGCTGGGTTGTCTGGCTCTTGTATTTATGCCCTACGTTCCCGTTAATTCGGCTAGGGCATAAGGGGAGCACCTCTGTGATTGTTACTGCCGGGTCAGCCGGATGTGTACCTCAGACTGGGTGAAGCCGAAAGCTAACGTTCTTAAGGGAATATTCGGTCATTGAACAAAAGATGTTTTTCTTTTTTATATATGTGCCCCCAGATGTTTTTCCTGTGTCTCTTTTCGCAGTCCGGACATGCACCTTAGAGCATGCGTCCCAGGGAAAGGAACCCCTAACGGAACTATTCTCCCTGGAAGATGTTTCTTACTAACCATGTAATATAACATAACTAGTTGGGCACTTGTCTGTTCAAGCACTAATGACCCCTACGCCTGGTCTCCATGCATGCCCCGGTTCTTACATAACCGAGAGGGTATTCGAATACACTCCGGACTATCGGGTCCCGAGGTTGAAGCGAAAAGGTCCACGATGACAAATGATCTACAATCCGGCTAGAAGGCATTATACATGTCACTTTAAATTACATAGTCAATTTGACTGGTTAAATTCCTCTTCTGTACCATCCAACAGGCTGTCTAGTCTACAGTCCTATTGGGAATACTTTGCAGCCAATTCTACTTGGCCGTACACTAAGCTCACGGGGATCTCCTTCCCATCGGGCCCCACAGGTCCGACCTCGGCCTTGTGGTTTGGGTCAGCCTTCGTGTACCGCGTCTTCACCATGGCCCAGGCTTCCCTGGCACCTTGACGGCAGGCCGATATCTTCCATAATCGGAAGCGCCGCCGCGCTCCCTTCAGCTTCTCCGCAAGCTCTCCAAGGCTTTCGGGAAGGGAGATGGATGGCCATAAGGCCTGGGCAACACCTTGCATCACATGCCGAACTTGTTCGTGCAGTTGTGACAGCTCGGATAGAAGATCACCTGTCGACCCGGGCATCTCATCCGCGGGACGACCCGTCAGCATACCTACAGACATAACTCTGTTAGCCGGTTTCTTCGCCGAACTCTTTTTAACAAGTTCGTTCAAGAACTTACTGAAAATGCCGCGTCGCAACCGCTGATTCTCCTTCACGGAGTCCGACAGTTGGACACGAACATCCTTTAGTTCCACGCCCAGCTGGGTGTTGGCATCTTGGAGATTATTTTTCTCTTGCCTAACCTTCGTAAGCACGCTCTCACCGGCCTTTAGCTGGCGTAAGAGATGTTGCTCATCCGGATTCCCTCCGGCTTCATCTTCCATATTTGTTGTCAGATTTGCACATGTGCCGCACTCTGTACGGTATTTATCATTTTAAATATGTGTTACCAGAGGGGGGTATTCTTGGACTCCTCTCCTGCGGCCAGTACGGCCTGAAGTTGGGCTTTGCACTTTTCAAGCTCTTGGGACAATTGGGTATTCTTTTCTGTAAGAACCTGCATAATAAATGATCCTTAAATCAGTTATTTTAACTGTTTCAAGTCTCAGGGGCTACTAATATATATACTCATCAAATTTTCTCACTCGTATGTCCTTTACATACTGATCCGTGGCTCTGGCTAGACCATTTCGAGCAGCATGGAGGTACGCGTCTCCCGAGTTGAAGGCGTCAAATGCCTCTTGGGAGAAACAAGCGTCACGGAGAACGGCTCGGCGACGCCGGTGGTTCATGGCGCTCTCCACCTTGGAAGTCGTGGGGACATTCTGTCCGCATCCTCTGTCGGAGGAGCATCCGGCGTGAGCCTCGTATTCGCTTTCGCTTCCGGGTCCGGCCTTGGAGCCTGACTGGTGGAGGCATGATTGGCGACCTCTCCGAATATAGTCCGGCGAGCGTTCTTCTTCCTATGAAAGCATGGGCGTTAATATCCCTTTAAAGAATGACTTCATGGAGTAAGGCGGCATGCCATACCGCTGCGCTGGTGTCTCTGTCCAGACTACATTTCTTTTCAGCCTGCCCGGCCTCGCAGCCCCTGGTTGGCTAGTCACCGCGGGCTCGGCATGATGTCCCAAGGGCCTCCCTTATAAAACACTGTTAGTATACGGTAAGCAAAGTACACAAGGACGGATCCTTTTCAAAATGTTGGCACTTCGGTCTCAGTTACCTGTGAAGCTGGGAGCAGCCCAGGGTAATCGGCCGTAATGGCTACCAAGGCATTGTCGCTTCTTAATTGGTAAAATACCCTATCGATTAGTTCCACAGATATGTTCGGATTCTCTTGGGGGGCCGGGTCGAGGGACCGCTCTGGATCCTCTATTTGTGGAGGCGGGCTGTCTATCTCCCTTACAGCCTTACGCAGCTCCTGCATTGAAATCGCAAGATAAAATACTTAACTGTGGGAATATGGAACGGATGGGCAAGAAAAAGTGTCGACGTACCCAGCTCGGAGGATTGTAGATAGAAAATCCGCCCTGTGGATTGACGCGGAGGAATTCCTCCTCTTCTCCCTTGTATAAATCGGACAAGATCTTTACTAGAGCAGCAACCGAGTCCGGCCCCTTGCGGCCGCAGCGGGTGGCGTCATCCTCCCCGTTGAAATCCCACATGGGGTGGCCTCTATATTGAAGCGGCTGCACCCCCCGCATAATGCATATGGCCATGACCTCGATCATGGTCAATCCGGATTGAGCTAACAACCTTATCCTGCTCATTAGGTAAAGAACGTCCCTGTCATCTTCCTCCTGGGGGCTCCGTGGACGCCAGCTCAGGCGCTTCTTCAAAGGAGCATTATCGAACTCAGGAAGGCCGATCCAAATAGGATCCGAGAGGGGGACATCTTCTATATAAAACCATTCTGAAGGCCAGTCTTCGGACGTCTTCCTCGGGGTTCCGGATAGATATCCGGTCCCGGCGATGCGCCATACTTCGGCTCCGCCCACTTGATATATTGACCCCCTCTGAGAATGGGGCACAAGGCAGAACAGCTTCTTCCATAGTGCGAAATGAACCTCACAGCCCAAAAACAGCTCGCAAAGGGCTATGAAGCCCACGATATGCAGTATGGAGGCAGGCGTAAGGCTGTGCAACTGGAGGCCGTAGAACTCCAGGAGCCCCCGGAGAAACGGATGAATTGGAAATCCGAGTCCTCTTATCAAATAAGGGACAAGGCATACCCGCTCTCCCTTGGAGGGATTGGGAAGGCTCTTCGCTTGCTCTCCACCATTATAGGTGGCGAGCCCGGCTCGAACCGGGACCATGTACGCTGGGGGAGAAATCCCTGGGTCTGAAGCGTCACTAGTTGGCTGTGTGGGACGGAACATCTCTCCCAATATCCGGGCTTGGGGCTGGGGGAGCGAGAGGAGGAGCTTTGTCGACCGGCCATGATGGAATGGATCTCTGTCGGGTGCGCTCCGATGAATGCTCACTAAGGGAGAATGGTGTGATTTGGATCTGAATCCTCATCTCTTTAAATAGGCAGCTCATTTACATAGCTAGGGGGTAAATGTAAAAACACCCTGGCTCTTCACATTCGCTTGACACGTGGAAGGTGGCCATTATTGGGCGTGGAAGCCAAGGAGCGCAGCATTCACAAGAAGTCGGACACTACTTAACAGGTATTCGGAATTTGGAGGAGAACCCGCCTTGCAATGCCAAAGACAATCTGCGTGCCAGACTCATCGTCATTGAAGCCTGGTTCAGGGGCTACTGAGGGAGTCCTGGATTAGGGGGTGTTCGGACAGTTGGACTATGACCTTTGGCAGGACTGTTGGACTATGAAGATACAAGATTGAAGACTTCGTCCCGTGTCCGGATGGGAGTTTCCTTGGCGTGGAAGGCAAGCTTGGCAATACGGATATGTAGATCTCCTCCGATTATAACCAACTCTGTGTAACCCTAACCCCCTCCGGTGTCTATATAAACCGGAGGGTTTAGTCCGTAGGACAACATACAATCATACCATAGGCTAGCTTCTAGGGTTTAGCCTCTCTGATCTCGTGGTAGATCTACTCTTGTACTACCCATATCATCAATATTAATCAAGCAGGAGTAGGGTTTTACCTCCATCGAGAGGGCCCGAACCTGGGTAAAAACATCGTGTCCCTTGTCTCCTGTTACCATCCGCCAAGACGCACAGTTCGGGACCCCCTACCCCAGATCCGCCGGTTTTGACACCAATAGCCACCGTCCAAACCTCGACATCTCGCCACCACACCATGTATCTCTGATTAAATATATATAGATACTTATGTACCTAGAAATGATTTTTGGAAAAAGTAAAGAGCAAACTATACGGCAACTGCAGTTCAAATTTGACCCGCTTCCAACTGAATTGACAAAAAATTATCTTTTTCATGAGAGGTGGATCAAAGCTTTTGACACCCAACCATTTGGTCAATTATACATAAAATATGGCCTAATATTTTCTAAAAATGGTGTGGTGCCATTTTGCAATAAAGATTTGGTAGGTCTCACACAAAAAAACTCATTTTGGGCACTCAAAAAATACAAAATGGTTCTTTTGCGTAAAGAAACGAAAACTTTCTTAGGCAACATTGTTTGCCATTCCAAGATGCAGCCTTGTGCACAATATGAGATCATTTGAACAAATTATGCCATGAATGCGACCATAAGATTGATCATTTGGCTTAAAAGCAATGAATCTACATGATAGCTCATTTCTAAGAACACTTTTTAAAAATAATTGTCATTTACAAGTTTATTGATTTTCCTGGTAACATGGTCACATATAATGACACAATCCAAAGGTTTCTAATTTTTTATTTAAAAAAAATCCATGCCCATTTCAAAATGCGATCAAAATGGCGGGGATTACCGTTCCTAGCTAGTAGTTGAATCTTGGAAAACTTTGGTGTTTCTCTGATCAAATAGATACTTTTGTACCTAAAATGTTTTTTGGAAAAATCATGAGCAAACTATGACGCAGCTATAGTTCAAACTCGACCCACTTCCTTCTGAATCGGCGGAAATTTGTCTTTTTCATGAGAGGTGCATCAAAAACTTTTCACACGCAACCATTTGGTCAATTATACATTAAATATGGCCTAATATTTTAGAAAATTGATTTGGTCCATTTTACAACAAATATATGGTAGGTCCTTCACAAAAAACTCATTTTGGACCCTCGAAAAATGGAAAATTTAATTTTCATCCAAAGAAAATGAAAACTTTCTTAGGAAACATTGTTTGCCATTCCAAGATGTACCCTTGTGCACAATATGAGATCATTTGAACAAACTATGCCATAATTCTGGCCATAAGATTGATCATTTGGCTTGAAAACCATGAATCTTCACACATGATAGCTCATTTCTGAGAACACTTTTTGAAAAATAATTGTCATACCGCAAGTTTCTTATTTTTCTGGTAACTTGGTCACATATAATGACAGAATGCGAAGGTTTTTCAAATTTTTATTTATTAAAAAAAATTCATGCCCGTTTCAAAATGCGGTCAAAATAACGGGCATGACCGTTCCTAGCTACTGCTTGAATCATGGAATTTTTTTGGTGTTTCTGTAATAAAATAGCTTTTTTAACTAAAAAATGATTTTCGAAAAAAAAACATGAGCAAACTATGAGGTAGCTGTAGTTCAAAATTGACCCACTCAAGCAGAATCGGCAAAAAATTATCTTTTTGATGAGAGGTGGTTTTACCAGGCAACCATTTGGTCAATTGTATATAAAATATGCTCAAATATTTCCTAAAAATGGTGTGGTGCCATTTTGCAACAAAGATTTGGTAGGTCCTTCACAAAAAAAATCTCATTTTGGGCACTCGAAAAATGGAAAATGGTTCTTTTGCGCAAAAAAATGACCCCCCCCCCCCCAATCAACATTGTTTGTCATCCCTAAATACACACATGTCCAAAATATTGGTTTATTTGAACAAACTATAAGAGGTTAATATGTTAAATGTTTACCCTGAATAAGAGGGTAAAAACTGTAAGAGAAACAAAAGGAAAAAAACAAAATTACATAAGCGTAATCCTGATTGGTGGAATCAGTTGTGGCGTGGATCGATGACATGGCAACCATCTGTCCATCCATACATCCATCCCTCCGTCCATCCTAGAGCTCTGCTTTCTCTCTCACACACACACTGTCACGCAATAAACCCCTCTCTCGCGCGCACATGCGAACCCTAGAGCTCCCCGATCCAGATCCCACCTCCGCCACCCACCTTTCCAACCCACCCCTCCCCTCGCTGCCACCCACCCCCTCCCCTCGCCGCCGCTCCACAGCTATCTGCACCCTTCCCTCCCGTCCCGCTTCAAAGCTCCTTGAAGAGGACGGGGGGTGCGAGTTCGCGGAGACCTCCAAGCACTCAATTCACCTCACTTTGTTTTGCCCCCTTCCTCCCCTTCCGCCGCCAGCCCCAGCATGCATAGTTTGCCCCACTGCCATCTCACTAGCCGCCGGCGGACATGCCACCTCCCTTCCCACTGACCCGCGCTCGGCCTCCGCAGTCGCAACCTGCTCTAGAGCTGCGCCATGAGCCACGTCGCTCCACAGCTTAGCTCCGCCATCGTCGGGGCCCCCGCCCCTGACCACGACCAAGAGCACGATAGGGCCGAGGCCATGGCTGTGCTAGCAGGTAACCAAATCAACTTCCTTATGATCATTATTGTTGTACCGTCGGTTTTAGTGCAAATAGGTTGTTGGACTGATGAAAAAAAGTCACGAGACCCTACTGCTTGATGACTTGGGATCCGGGTGGATCCATTACTTGAGCACTATATGCCTAGCTTAATGGCTTTAAAGAAAGCGCTGCCAGGGAGACAACCCGGAAGTTTTAGAGAGTTATTTATTTCTGTTGAGTGATTTTATAAATTTTAAAAACAAAAAAATATAGAGGGGAACATAAAAAATTCAAGAAGAAAAGTGAAAGTAAGAAAGACGAGCACCGTTGAAGTGGGAGCTAGCCTTGAACTTTGTTCATGCCCATGGAAACTTTGTGAACCTTGATTATAGAAACTTTTCAACAAAAATAATTATCCCCTTGTAAAAATCCATTGTATTATAGAAATATTGTGCCAAGATTTGCCTTTAGGATGACTAGATTGATTGTTTCGTTTGTGCTGTGCAAAAACAGAAACTTTGGCTGTAGTGCATGATTTTTCATTTCTTACTGGAATGTCGAATGTTTCTGAAATTTTTACACAGTACTTCTATGATTTTTTATTTTGTCCTAATATTTCAGAATTTTTAGAGTTACAGAAGTATGGTAGATGTTCAGATTGCTACAAACTATCCTATTTAAGACAGATTGTGTTTTTGATGCATTGTGTTGCTTGTTTTGATGAAATTACCGATTGTATCGGTGGTATAAGCCATAGATATTTATAATAAACTAGCTACAATGAAAAAATAAAATATGAATGGGTTTGCAATAGTACTTGAAGTGGTGATTTGTTTTATTATACTAACGGATCTCACGAGGGGCTTTGTTAAGATTTGTGTGATTGAAGTTTTCAAGTTTTGGGTGAGATCACGATGGATGAAGGAATAAGGAGTGGCAAGAGACTAAGCTTGGGGATGCCCGAGGAACCCCAAGGTAATATTCAAGGACTCCCAAGCAACTAAGCTTGGGGATGCCCCGGAAGGCATCCCCTCTTTCTTCTAACGATCATCGGTAATTTTACTTGGAGCTATATTTTATTCGTCGCATGATATGCGTAAATCTTGGAGCGTCATGTGCTTTTTATTTTTCTTTTAATAATGTGTCAGTGTACAAAAAGAGGGGTACACTTTTTGTACCCCTATAACTGTGCACGGGCAGTCTGAGCCACGGGCACCACCACACCAAGCAAGGCAAGGGAGGTGAGCCAGGGTAAGACCGAAGCTCAAGAGAACTAGAACGACGACAAGGCCAAGACCACGAAGAGCAAAGGGGACGAAGCGGACTCCCCCGGCAAGATCCTTGCCAGGAGACAGTTTTAGCGACCCCGGCAAGACCCTTGCCGCGGCGACTCGCCCCGCGCCTACGGAGCAAATCACCCTTGAGTCCATTGCCCCCAAGGGGCAAGGATTTGGGAGACATCCCCATGGTGGCATGCAGATCTTTGTGAAGACATTCAAGATCAGATACGCACTAAGGAGACGACGACCTTTGGCGAGATACCAGCCAGGGAAGACCACGAGACCCCGGCAAGCGCCTTGCCGAGGATGACAGCAGGTGCCTCGGCAAGACCCTTGCCGGGGCCCCGGCAAGGCCTTTGCCAAGGACATCCGCAGGGCCACCATCAAGCCCACGCTGACTAAACCTCCAGCACCGTACGCTTGCAGCTGCCGACCCAACCAGTTGGGCAGGCACCTGCGTGGCGGGATGCAGATCTTCGTGAAGACCCACCATTGCGCCACCTCAGCTGCCTGCCTACCTACATGGCATCACAGGCATCGCTGGCCAGGGCGCGTGTCGACACAAGAAGGAGCGGCGACGGACAAGACGGATTTCTCCCCCGTCCCCGATAAAACAAGGACACCTAAGCAAGACACATTAAATGCGCCTTGTCATGTAATGCGAGGGATAACCTCGCATCACTGTACCCTTTCCACCTCCTGTCGGCCACTGTGGCGACCCCTTTTTCTATAAAAGGAGGCCCGAGGCGACCAGGAGAAGGATTCGGCTTTTTTGGAGCTCCCAACGCCCCAGAGCTAGTTCAAGAACAGGAATATACATCCACCAAAGCAGGCGTAGGGTTTTACGCATCCTCGCAGCCCGAACCTGGATAAACAAACTGTGTACTATCTGTTTGATCCGCTCTTCTCACGACCCCGCGCCCTGCTAGCCGTAGTAGGGATTCTTGTGATCCCATAGGTGTCGTTCCCACCGACATCTTTGGCGCGCCAGGTAGGGGGCGCAGTTGTGAGAATTGGCTCTAGCAGTTAGCCCAGTACTCCTTCGTCTTCGTGGCCCTTGGAGAAGAAAGGAGGCCAGAAGATCGTCACTCAAGCGACTGCAAACAGAAGCTAAGTTGCACTGAACCCTTATTTGTTCTATCCTTCTTATATGAGATTATTCCCCCCCCCCCCCGGAGATGTCACGCCTTTGTATGAGAAACCTGCACGCCAGGGGGCTCTCCCACGATCGGCAACGCCCTTGCCCTGTTTCGAGTCCGCTCAACAGCTCAAGCGGCTGCGTCGAGAATGGAAGAGTAGCCTTCCGCGATCAACAACGCTCTCGATTCTGACTCGAGTCAAGCTCGACAGTTCGAGCGGCCGTGTTCAGAACGGTAAGGTGGCTCGTCCGGCAGCACGCATACCCGGCAGGCCCATGGGGATCCATCCCCAAAACGCCGCTAGGGGCTTCCACGCCGGCGAACCTACCCAATCGACGTAGGGCACACATACAAAGAGAAATTGAACGGGGAAATAACATGCATGAAAATTAAGAGTACTGCAAAAGTTATGTTACATCACATCATTGCTGCAGTTCTAACTAAAGATAAAATTTGTCTTGGTTGGGAACCTGCAGCGGCGAAGAAGAACGGGATGCCTAATCCCGGCGCTGGCCTTCCACCCTCTTGATTTCGTCGATGCTGCTGATGATGGGCTTGATGCGCTCCTTGAGCACCGTGAGGTCAGTACCATTCGGCAAGCTATCGATCGCGGCTTCGAAGTCGAGGTCAGGATTCCAGTATGCCATCTTGGTGAGGACCTTGGTCATGGCCCCCCGGCAAAGTCGCCGGGCCTCCCCGGCCAACGTGGCCGCTCTGTTGGAGTGAAGATAAGCCAAGGCTCCAAGGACACCCTCGAAGAACTGGGTCAGCTTGGCGTTGACGGTCCCGCTGTGCTCAGGGGCATACCTCACGTTTGGCATCCCCATGGTGGCCAACTGTGAGGTGACCCTGCCGGCGATGTCCTCCACATGGCTGATCCATCTGTTCTCCCCCACCACATATTCCTGGTGGGAGGCGGCCTCGTTCGCCCGCAGCTGCTTCTCCTCCTCCAGGCTCCTGGTCAAGGTCTCCTCCCGAGCTCTGCTCCCCGACAACATCTTCTCGAGATTCTCCAGCTTCAGCTTGAGATCTCTGATGGAGTTTTGTGCTTCGGAGAGCTCCCCAGTCCTACTGATGACCGCTCCTTGCGCCTCTACCAAGGCGCTGTTGAGCGTGCTCTTCTCCTTGGACAGCTTGAGGGCCTGCTCCTTCAGCTCGTCCCGCTCTACCTCCAACTCCTTTACCTTGCCGGCATGGGCCAGAGCCTGGGCATCAAGTGCCTCTTTGTGCCTCTGCTCCAGCTCGCGAGTCCGTCGCACGACAAGGGCCTCGAGCTCCTCATCCTTGCCGCGAGCGTTGCGACAAGCTTCGCCCCACGCACGGTGAGGTCCTCTTCCTGGGAATCCAAGGTGGCTTGATGCTGGTTCCGGGCGGCCTCGGCCGCGGCAGCCAAGTTCGCCGCCTTCTCCTGGGCCTTCTTGATGTCAGCCATCTTCATGGTGAGCTCTACATCGTGCTTGGCCAATTCCCTCTGAAAGGCCCTCTGCTCCTCGCGAGTCTGGTGAAACCAGGTCTGCGTCTCAGCAACGTGCGCCTTGAAGTCCACCTCCGCCTTGTCTACCGTTGCCATCCTGGACTTAACCTTGTCCAGACGGGCACGGTAGAGCACTTGGAGTTTTCGGAAATTGGCCCCCATGGCATGGAAAAGCTGCTCTTCTGGAGAACCATCACCGCCAACGCCCGGTTCATCGACCACCTCGAGCCCGGTGGCGGCAAGCACCTCGTCGTCGAAGACTTCCCCTTCGGCGGGCGCTCGGGAACTTGACGCCCCTGGAAGATGGACGAAAAGATCGTTGCCCACCTTCAGGTATCTACCGGGGCCCGAGGTTGTGGAGGAGGGAGGCTGATCATCAACCACCTCTTCCTCGGCTGTGGCCTTGCCGGCTTCCCCGGCAGGCCCACCGCTGGCACCCTCGGCAGAAGCCTTGCCCGCCTCCCCGGCAGGCCCACCACTGGCACCCTCGGCAGAAGCCTCGCCGATCGCCTTGGCGGCCCCCGCAGCGGTGTCCTCGGCAGCATCCCTGGCGGCCTCCTCGGCGGCAATCCTGCCGGTCTCTACCGCGGCCTCCTCAGCAATGTTCCCAACAACAGTATCCACGTCCTCCATATCTATCGAAGGAGGGCCTGGGTAGTAACGGGAGCAATGAAGCCAAGGAAAAGATAAATGAAAAACAGAGACGGAGGACAGGCGACTCACCAGTACCAGGCTGTGAAGCAGAAGTCCCCTCCCCGCCAGCATTTTGCGCCATGGCAGAGTCACCAGCGCCCAAGTTCCCCTCTTCCTCCATGGGTGTGGGCTCCGTGCTTGACGCCCTTGCCGGGGACGCCCCTCGCGACGGCGTAGTCGATGGGGGTGGTGTGTTGGGGGTAGCCCTCTGCGGCTCCTCCTGCTGCCGCTCCCCTCCTGCAAACCTGACAAGGTTAGCACCATAGTATCGAACGCCTACCACATGTCGAATAAGAGGAGGGTGACGAACTTACGCTGGGGGCTATGTCGGGGGCTGCTGTCCGGGCTGCTCAACACCACCAGTGGCATCTTTGAAGCCCCAGCCGGGGGCTGACTGCTCGCCGAGGCCTTCGCCCTCTTCACCCTCTGGGCCAACGTCTTTGCATCCCTGCAAAAGCAAAAACGGGTCAAGAGAAGTGACTTAATTTGGGGGAATGGAAATGGCAGTAAGGAACGGAGTACTTACTCGTCATCCATCTCCTCCTCTTCCACCACTTTCCTTTTCATCTTCGGGCTGAGAGGCCCGAGATCAAAAGCGACCTCCGCGTCAACATCCGAGTCGACATCTACCGGAGGAGGCGAAGAAGGCGGGGTTTGTGCGTGCCCAGATGAGGAAGGGGTTGTTGTCTTCTTCTTCGCAGCGGCCTTCGTCAGCCTCTTCGCTGCCGTGGCTCTTGTGTGACGCCCGGACCCCTCCAGGGTCAATTGAGGCCGCGTAGCCCTGCCGGGCCGGACCGGCTCGCCGGAGATAGACCGCCACAGGACTCGCCCTCTTCCCCTGGCTGGCGTCGGGCCCGCCGCCATGTCCTCCTCCCCCGACGACTCGTCGGCCGCATCTTCGACAAGCGAAGCTCCCGTGTCGGCGCTGCTAACCTCCTCGGAGGCCGCCGCCCACCGGGTGAGCTCCTCTTCCTCCGCAGCCGTTGCGGCCTTGTCCTCCACACCCCTGGCTCTGCCGGCCTCCATGGCAAGTTGCGCCTCCCTCGCCCTAGTGGCGATGTAGTCCAGCTCTGCCTGGGTGGTGTCCATGACAAGCCACCGCTCGGCGTCAGCATTGACATATACCTCAATTAGGGTGTCAAAGAATTGCTGCACATCCGCATCCTTTGGCTCCTTCCAGCTCGGGACAGGGCCGTGTGCATTACAGTTCGGCATCATAGCGATGATCTCGGACCGACGTGAATTATTGCACAACGGGACCACCCCCGCTGGCAACTTGAAAAACGGCCCCTTGAGGGCCTTGCCGACCTTTGCGGCATCCCTCGCGGCCTTGCCGGTCCGTTCGACCTTGCCGTCGCGACCCACATCAAGCTGAAAAAGCCGCTGGCAGAAGTGAGCATGCGCCATCACCGTGAAATTGTGGTCGAGGCCAGGGCGGAGTTGCATAATGTCAGCCGAATTCGTAAAGAGCCAGGCTGGCCTCCCCTTGTTGTGTAATGAGGCGATCCGGCGGCGAATGAAGTCCGCCCCGATCATCTCAAGGGTGAGTCCAGCCCGGGTCAGCCAAAGAATCCTGGTGGTGGCAACAGTGAGCCTCCCGTCGGCGGTGTCGACATCACCCCAATGGCTGCCGCGAATCGGCGGCACTCGGCGGACCTTGCAGAATTCCGGCGGGTCTTCATCTTCAATCCAGCACCACCGACCATGCCATTCTTCCCACCTCTCCTTCACGGCACCATCCGGGTACGCCCCCTTGGATCTTGGAATCCAGGTGACGCAACCAGAGACGGCACCTCCCGGCTGGATCCGAGGGGAGAAATAATGGCAGAAGAGTGTCGTGTTGGGCTGCACCCCGGCGAAGCCTTCGCAAAGATGCGCAAAGAAAGCCATGCACGCCACCGCATTCGGAGTAAAATCCAAGAGGCGAAAGCCGAAGGTGTGCATAATGTCACAGAAGAAATCGGAAAAGGGGGGCATAACCCACAAGAAAGATAATCGACAAAAAAGGGATACCGATTTGGGGCAGGATCGGCGCAAGCGGCAGGAATGACGCGCGTCGCTGGATGTCCCGAATTCTCTCCCCCCATCTTCACTCCCCATAGAGGCCTGAAGGAGGCCCGGAGCTCACGAACATCAACCGTAGAGGGGAAGAAGGCGGACTTCGTCCGGTCCCCCAATAGCGCACTCTCCGGCGGCTCCACAGTCCCAGCGCCCTTAGCCACCCCCTTGCCCTTGACGGATTTGGGCGCCATGGCGGCTAAGAAAGTTAGAGGACTGAGGGAGGGGGGATGGCGAAGCAACGACGGAGGGCGACGGCGAAAGCTTAGGGAGGAAGGAAGAGAGGAAACAGCGGCTCTGATATTGGAGAAGGCACGAAGAAAGAGGAGAAAGTGAGCAGCGCGCCCACGGTTATTCCTTTTTATGGGGGAAAACATGGGCCGCCTCCTTTCACATTAACTGTGATGTGACGCATGCCCGCGAGAACCAACCCCACGCATGCCGCCCATGTCACACGCACCTCCCCACGCCGCGCCACGCGCGGGAGTCGTGGGAAGCGCAGCGCATGAAAAATCTTACCGCGGTAAAAATCGCCCTGCCTGCCCGCGCACCGTTTCTCGGCTGGCCCAACAACGCGTTGCGCTTATGTGTGTCCCAGGCCCGGGGGCTCCTGTCGGTGTACAAAAAGAGGGGTACACTTTTTGTACCCCTATAACTGTGCACGAGCAGTCTAAACCACGGGCACCACCACACCAAGCAAGGCAAGGGAGGTGAGCCAGGGTAAGACCGAAGCTCAAGAGAACTAGAACGACGCCAAGGCCAAGACCACGAAGAGCAAAGGGGATGAAGCGGACTCCCCCGGCAAGATCCTTGCCGGGAGACAGTTTTAGCGACCCCGGCAAGACCCTTGCCGCAGCGACTCGCCCCGCGCCTATGGAGCAAATCACCCTTGAGTCCACTGCCCCCAAGGGGCAAGGATTTGGGAGACATCCCCGTGATGGCATGCAGATCTTTGTGAAGACATTCAAGATCAGATACACACTAAGGAGACGACGACCGTTGGCGAGATACCAGCCAGGGAAGACCACGAGACCCCCGGCAAGCGCCTTGCCGGGGATGACAGCAGGCGCCTCGGCAAGACCCTTTCCGGGGCCCCGGCAAGGCCTTTGCCAAGGACATCCGCAGGGCCACCATCAGGCCCACGCCGACTAAACCTCCACCACCGTACGCTTGCAGCTGCCGACCCAACCAATTGGGCAGGCACCTGCGTGGCGGCATGAAGATCTTCATGAAGACCCACCACTGCGCCACCTCAGCTGCCTGCCTACCTACATGCCATCACAGGCATCGCTGGCCAGGGCACGTGTCGACACAAGAAGGAGCGACGACGGACAAGACGGATTTCTCCCCCGTCCCCGATAAAGCAAGGACACCTAAGCAAGACACATTAAATGCGCCTTGTCATGTAATACGAGGGATAACCTCGCATCACTGTACCCTTTCCACCTCCTATGTGCCACTGTGGCGACCCCTTTTTTCTATAAAAGGAGGCCCGAGGCGACCAGGAGAAGGATTCGGCTTTTTGGAGCTCCCAACGCCCCAGAGCTAGTTCAAGAACAGGAATATACATCCACCAAAGCAGGAGTAGGGTTTTACGCATCCTTGCGGCCCGAACCTGGATAAACAAACTGTGTACTATCTTTTTGATCCGCTCTTCTCACGACCCCGCGCCCCGCTAACCGTAGTAGGGATTCTTGTGATCCCATAGGTGTCGCTCCCACCGACATAATGCAGCATGCTGGTATGTCCTTGGTTGATTTATAGAATGCTCTTTGCACTTCACTTATATCTTTTGAGTATGGCTTTATAAAATGCTTCATGTGGTTCACTTATAGCATTTGAAGTTTGGATTGCCTGTTTCTCTACACATAGAAAACCGCCGTTTGTAGAATGATCTTTTGCTTCACTTATATTTGTTAGAGCGTGGGCATATCTTTTGTAGAAAGAATTAAACTCTCTTGCTTCACTTATATCTATTTAGAGAGTTAACAGGAATTGGTCATTCACATGGTTAGTCATAAAATCCTACATAAAAACTTGTAGATCACCGAATATGATATGTTTGATTCCTTGCAATAGTTTTGCGATATAAAGATGGTGATATTAGAGTCATGCTAGTGAGTAATTGTGGATTGGTAGAAATAATTGTCTTAAGGTTTGTGGTTCCCGAAGCATGCATGTATGGTGAACCGTTATGTGATGAAGTCGGTGCATGATCTATTTTTTGATTGCCTTCCTTGTGAGTGGCAGTTGGGGACGAGCGATAGTCTTTTCCTACCAATCTATCCCTCTAGGGTCATGCGTATTAGTACTTTGCTTTGATGGCTAATAAATTTTTGCAATAAGTATGTGAGTTCTTTATGACAAATGTTGAGTCAATGGATTACACGCACTCCCACCCTTCCACCATTGCTAGCCTCTCTCGTGCCGCACAACTTTCGCCAGTGCATAAAACCATCCTTATACCTTCGTCAAAACAGCCACCATACCTACCTATCATGGCATTCCCATAGCCATTCCGAGATATATTGCCATGCAACTTGCATCATCATCATATACATGACTTGATCGTTCATTGTCATATCGCTTTGCATGATCGTAAGATAGCTAGCATGATATTTTCATGGCTTGTCCATTTTTTGATATCTTTACTATGCTAGATCATTGCACATCCTGGTACACTACTAGAGGCATTCATATAGTCATCATGTATCAGTTTTATCAAGTTGTAATATCGAGTTGTAAGAAAATAAAAGTGTGATGATCTTCATTATTAGATCATTGCCCCAGTGAGGAAAGGATGATGGAGGTTATGATTCCCCCACTTCGGGATGAGACTTCAGACTTATAAAAATAAAAAGAGCCCAAAGAGCCCAAAAAAAGAGGCCAAAGAGCCCAAAAGAAAATGAAAATAAATAAAAGAAAATAAAAAATGAGAGAAAAAGATAGAAGGGGCAATGCTATTATCCTTTTACCACACTTGTGCTTCAGAGTAGCACCATGTTTTCATATAGAGAGTCTCTTGAGTTATTACTTTCATCTACAAGTGGGATTTTTTCATTAGAAAACTTGGATTGTATATTTCGATGATGGGCTTCCTCAATTGCACGAGGTCTTCATGAGCAAGCAAATTGGATGCACACCCACATAGTTTCATTTGTGAGCTTTCATACACTTATAGCTCTAGTGCATCCGTTGCATGGCAATCTCTACTCACTTGCATCAATATCAATTGATGGGCATCTCCATAGCCCATTAATTTGCCTAGTTTATGTGAGACTTTATCCTTTTGTCTTCTACTCACAACCACCATATTCTATTCCACCTATAGTGCTATATCCATGGCTCACACTCATGTATTGCGTGAAAGTTGAAAAGTCTTGAGAACATTAAAAGTATGAAACAATTGCTTGGCTTGTCATCGGGGTTGTGCATGATAAAATACTTTGTGTGATGAAGATGGAGCATAGCCAGACTATATGATTTTGTAGGGATAACTTTCTTTGTCCATGTTATTTTGAGAAGACATGATTGCTTTATTAGTATGCTTGAAGTATTATTGTCTTTATGTCAAATGATAGACTATTGCTTTGAATCACTCGTGCCTTAATATTCATGCCATGATTGGATTATATGATCAAGATTATGCTAGGTAGCATTCCACATCAAAATTTATCTTTTTTATCATTTACCTACTCGAGGACAAGCAGGAACTAAGCTTGGGGATGCTGATACATCTCCGTCGTATCTATAATTTTTGATTGTTTCATGCCAATATACTACAACTTTCATATATTTTTGGCAATTTTTTATATTATTTTTGGGACTAACATATTGATCCAGTGCCCAACGCCAGTTCCTGTTTGTTGCATGTTTTTGTTTCATGGAAAATCCATATCAAACAGAGTCCAAACGCGATAAAAACTTACTGAGATTGTTTTTGGAATATATGTGATTTTTGGGAAAAGGAATCAACGCGAGACAATGCCCGAGGGGCCCACAAGCCCTAGGGGCGCGTCCCCCTACCCTGGGCGCGCTTGGGAGGCTTGTGGCCACCCTGTAAGGCGGTTGGTGCCCTTCTTCGGCCTCAAGAAAGCTAATATTAGGATAAAATCGTGTTAAAATTTCAACCCAATCGGAGTTATGGATCTCTGAGAATTTAAGAAACGGTGAAAGGCCAGACACAGGGGTCACGAAACAGAAGAGAAACAAAGAGACAGATCCAATCTTGGAGGGGCTCTTGCCCCTCCACCGCCATGGAGGCCATGGACCAGAGAGGAAACACTCCTCCCATCTAGGGGGGAGGTCAAGGAAGAAGAAGGAGGAGGGGGCTCTCTCCCCCTCTCTCGCGGTGGCGCCAGAACGTCGTCGGGGCAATCATCATGTGACGGCGATCTACACCAACACCTCCGTCATCTTCCCCAACATGTTCATCACCTCCCCTCATCTATATTCATCAGCGGTCCACTCTCCCGCAACCCATTGTACCCTCTACTTGAACATGGTGCTTTATGCTTCATATTATTATCCAATGATGTGTTGCCATCCTATGATGTTTGAGTAGATTTTTGTTGTCCTATTGGTGATTGGTTTAATTTGCTTGTGGTTATGTTGCTATCCTTTGGTGCCCATCATATGAGCGCGCATGTGGATCACACCATAGGGTTAGTTGCATGTAAATAGGACTATGTATTGGAGGGCAAGGGTGATAGCAGCTTCATCCTATCATAGAAATTGATGCATACAGGATTGAAGGGGAACCAATATATCTTAATGCTATGGTTGGGTTTTACCTTAATGAACGTTGGTAGTTGTGAATGCTTGCTAATAGTTCCAACATAAGTGCATAGAATTCCAAGTAAGGGATGACATGCTAGCAGTGGCCTCTCCCACATAAAACTTGCTATCGGTCTAGTAACATAGTCAATTGCTTAGGGACAATTCCGCAACTCCTACCACCACTTTTCCACACTCGCTATACTAACTTAATTGTTTATTTATCTTAAAAGTCCCTAGTTTTTATTTATGTTCTCTTTATTATCTTGCAAACCTATCCTACAACACCTACAAAGTACTTCTAGTTTCATACTTGTTCTAGGTAAAGCGAACGTTAGGCGTGCGTAGAGTTGTATCGGTGGTTGATAGAACTTGAGGGAATATTTGTTCTACCTTTAGCTCCTCATTGGGTTCGACACTCTTACTTATCGAAAGAGGTTACAACTGATACCCTACACTTGTTGGTTATCAATGGACAAGACCCAACCATTTGCATAGCATATGATCATTCAGTTTATTGCTACTGCTTTCTTAATGTCAAATACATGTTTCTTTGACCATGAGATCATGCAACTCCTGGACTCCGGAGGAATGCGTTGTAGGCCATCAAACATCACAACGTAACTAGGTGATCATGAAGGTGCTCTACAGGTATCTCCGAAGGTGTTTGTTGAGTTATCATGGATCGAGACTGGGATTTGTCACTTGTATGATGGAAAGGTATCTCTGGGCCCTCTTGGTAATACAACATCACAAGAAGCTTGCAAGCAAAGTGACTAAGGGTTTAGTTACGGGATGATGTATTACGGAACGAGTAAAGAGACTTGCCGATAACGAGATTGAACTAGGTATGGAGATACCGACGATCGAATCTCGGGCAAGTAACATACCCACGGACAAAGGGAACTACATATTGGTTATTGACCAGAGCAGCATCTCAGTCATGTCTACATCATTCTCTAACCAGTAGGGTCTGCATGCTTAATGTTCGTTGACGATATAGTATTATATGAGTTATGCATGTAAGTGACCGAATGTTGTTCGGAGTTCCGGATGAGATCACGGACATGACGAGGAGCTCTAGAATGATCCGGAGGTAAAGATTGATATATGTGATAATAGTGTTTGGTCTCCGGAAGGGGTTTCGGATGTTTCCCGAAATGTTCAGGTACGAGATCACTTTATTTGGGCCAAGGGTTAAAGCCCACGAGGCTTTAGGAAGGTGCAAAAGGAGTTTCACGGAGGTCAGTGGGCCAGACGCCAAGGACCCGGATGTCTTGGGCCAGACGCCAAGGACCCTGGCGTCTGGTCCTGGAGTCCGAGAAGGGCGCTTGCTTAATTTGCGGGCTAAACCGACTTTGAGGAAGCTCTTTCCCCAAGAAACGACCCCAGGGCTCAACATATAAATAGAGGGGGAGGGCTAGCATCCGGAACACATCAAGATTCGCCAAGCCGTGTGCCGGCAACCCCGCCCACTCTAGTTTATCCTCCATCTAATTTCCGCTGTGCTTGGCGAAGCCGTAGAGAGATTGTTCTTGACCACCACCGTC
This sequence comes from Triticum aestivum, assembly GCF_018294505.1. Classification (NCBI taxonomy): domain Eukaryota; kingdom Viridiplantae; phylum Streptophyta; class Magnoliopsida; order Poales; family Poaceae; genus Triticum; species Triticum aestivum. Next base: position 740,144,131 of record NC_057797.1, on the reverse strand, counting down.
ACCACACCGTCGTGCTGCCGGAACTCATCTACTACTTCGCCCCTCTTGCTGGATCAAGAAGGCGAGGACGTCATCGAGTTGAACGTGTGCTGAATGCGGAGGTGTCGTACGCTCAGTACTTGACCGTGACAGATCATGAAGGTGTACGACTACATCCACCGCGTTGATAAACGCTTCCGCTTAGCGATCTTCAAGGGTATGAAGATGCTCTCCCCCTCTCGTAGCTATGCATCTCCATGGATAGATCTTGTGTGTGCATACAATTTTTTTGTTTTCCATGCAACGTTCCCCAATAGTTTATATTGTTGTTGTTCTATCGATGTTATGCATATAGGTATGGGAGATGCTATCCTAGAATTATGCACTGCTTGAGCTCATATAACTCCATTAGCTACTGTGGTTCATGTTTTTGGCTTGGTGATATAGGAGTTGGTGCTTGATATGTCATGTCTAGTGGTATGATTACTTACTAGTAGATACACATGTACTGGCTATTTATAGTGTTTTATTTGATGCCATGTTTTATGCATGTCCTTATACTCCAATTACTTTTGGAGTCTTGATATAAGGATAAAGTACTTTATTTGTATGGTTATAATGCTTGTTAATCCGTAGGTTATAGTGATTCCCTTTGTTTCCTAACTTTCCTTATATGTTCTTGTAGTTTGGTCGCTTTCATGTTCATGCATCACTAGTAGAAAATGGGCCTATTGTCCCGGTTCATAAGGGCCTTTTGTCCCGGTTCCTGAACCGGGACTAAAGGGTCGTTACTAATGCCCTGACCCTTTAGTCCCGGTTCTAACCAGAACCGGGACAGATGGGCCTCCATGTGGCTTGCGCGCTAAGCCCAGGCAGGAGGGCCTTTGGTCCCGGTTGGTGGCACCAACCGGGACCAATAGGCATCCACGCATCAGCATTTCTGTGGCTGGGGTTTTTGTGTTTTTTTTTTGAAAGGGGGGGGGGGTTGGGGGTTTTGGGGGGTTAATTTAGGTATTTCATATATTGTGTTAGCTAGCTAATTAATAGAGAGAAGTGTCCTCTCTTATATATGTCCGTGCTTGGTCGATGGTACGTACTATACTACATACGAGAGGACTATACATGCTAGCTAGCTAGTAAGAAAACGAAGGAAACAGAAGATCGTCATGAACATATATTCATACAGAGAGAAGTGATATCGACCACCTCTCCTTCTCCGGGAGATTAGTCGAACAACAAGTTCTCATATATCTATACGACACTACCGGCTACATATATACAATAATTATCTCTTACAAATATAATCTCCTAAATTACGGATGCATGGTCCACATAGTATTCTCCGTCTTCAGCGATCACGTGGTCAAGAAAGAATGCCGCCAATTCCTCTTGAATTGCTCGCATGCGATCTGCTGGTAGGAGTTCATCCCGCATCCGAAACATCTAATTTGAAGAAGGGTGTCAATACATATATATATGAATGAATGAAACTCAACACAAATGATGGTAATAAAATAAAATTGTGAATATTGTTATTTACGCACTTCATATTGTTCGTCAGAGTAGCCCCGCTCACAGGTCGTGTGGCGGATGGACTCGCAAACGTAGTATCCACGGAAATCATTCCCTTGTTCCTGCCACAACCACTTTACAAGAAATAGAGGTCAATCAAACTGATAAGCAAGAATGCCAAATGGTATTGATGAAACTAGCGCTTGAATCACTAGGAGATGCGTGGAACATGCTACTATAATACTTACTTTCGGGTGTCTAAATTCCAGCTCCTTCGGCAGTCTCGGAGCTTTTCTGGTGAATTTTCTCCAAAGCCTGCCAGACAAAGAAAACAATTACTTGATATCAGAAATGAACAAAGTTGCTGATATGGTGAATAATGATCGATTTAACTTACTTCTCGAGCATTTGAGTCATGTCCGCATACCCCTGGGGATCTTTTCGTTTAGAGTCCAAGACAGTTACTACTCCCTGCTCAAGCCTAATCTCTAGGAGAATATAGTGGTACCTGTGCACGCATGCATAACTCATCAATTACATTACTATAACCTGGACTAATATATAAGGGAAACCGAATATGCACAAGACAGTAACACTCACTTGAAGTTGTAAGGAAAGAGTATTATATCTTTGTTTTCATTTATTTTGAATGATCGTAGCAAGTTGGCCTCGGTATCTGCGGCATGAATTTTAACCTCAGTTGCATCTATGAGATATGTGTTAATGAACCCAATATCACTGACTTGTCTTTTCTTCAATTCGGCGATCTTCAATCTGCATAATATAGTGAGGATAATTATAAATACATGCAATGAAAGAGCTGAGCTATATAGAGAGACTTAATGACAGAAGTAGTAGTACTTACAGACAGTAGCAGGTGACCGTTGCTTTATCGAGGGCCAATTGATTGAAAAACTGATAGAACTCCTCAAATGGAATAGGCAACAGATCAATTCCAACGAGGTCGTGCTCCTTTTTAACTCTCACATACAAAGTACTCCTCCCCCCAGACTCTCTGCAGATTTTCAAGTACCAATCATGCAATCTTCGCATCATCGTTGATAGAGATCTTTCATCTTTGACGAGAGGCTTCCCGTACTCATATCTGTGTATCTGCACGTCCATGAAATCATAATGTACATCGTCGCGCAGGTAATCTCCAAGATTGCTATAACCGGGCACCATCCTCGGATCGACGATGTCGCTAGGCACCTTGAGCGGGGGGCACGATTGATTCCCTTGTTCGCCGAGCTAGGCAATTTGTTTCCCAGCTGCTCGTCGTTCTTTCATCCTTTGATCACTGACTGTACTTCCCGACCGCTCCTCTTCGGCCCATGTCTTTCCAATAATGTGCTCATAGTTGCCTTTCGACAGAGACTTGGGTGGTTTTGCCAGGGCAGCCAGAGTGCGCTTCGCTTTCACCGGATCTACCTTCTCCTCCGGAGGTGGATGTCTCTTTGCTTTCAACCCTTGAAACCAGTCATCCACTTCGGTTCGCGCGATCTTCGCGTTCTCCTCCGGGGTCCTCTCGTATGGTAACTTCTTTGGAGTCTTCAGAGAAGGACCGAATCTATATGTCCTCCCGCCTCTGGCTGTACTGCTAGACGTCGACCGAGCAGACGGAGCGGCTGTCTTCTTTACTTGCTTTAAAGGCGGAGGAGAAGGACTACGACGTGTCGGAGCAGCAGACGGAGCGGCGGCGGGTCTCTTCCGCCCTTGCTGACGAGGCGAAGAAGGAGGGCTAGAAAAAAGAAGAAAGACGAGAGTTAATTAATATGTGTACATACCAAAACAATGAATTGATCAATTAGCTAGTCTCAGCACAGGCTTAACTAATATATTTACCTGGCCGGACTCTGTTCGGTCACCGGAGCCGTCACCCTGTTCTTTCGGACCTGCTTCTTCACCTTGATGTTCTTCCGGACCTGCTTCTTCACCCTGCTGTTCTTCCAGACCATCATTGTCGTTAAGATAACACGACATGACATCACCTCCGTCTAAGATTATGTCCCGCAACCTCTCTTCTGCTTCCTCGTCTCGTCTGTGCTCCATTGTTTCTGCAAATATATATTACAACATGGCAATTATTACACAAACATGACAACACGTGGATATATTAGTTTGGGTGTACTCCTCGAGAGTTTTCACTGTCGAAGTTATCTGGGAGGGGGTAATATTGACAACGATGAGATACATACACGAGAAAATAATGTTATCGGGGAGCGGGTATATCGACCCCCCCCCCCACGTGTTGAAGTTATCGGGAGGGGTTTATATCGACAATGACGACATACGTACATGGGAAAATAATATTATCGGGGAGGGGGTATATCGACCCCCCCCCACGTGTTGAAGTTATCGGGAGGGGATATATCGACCCCCCCCTCGTGTTGAAGTTACCGGGAGGGGGTAATATCGACAACCATAAGATACATACACGGGAAAATAATGTCATCGGGGAGAGCGAGTATATCGACCCCCCCCCCACGTGTTGGAGTTATCGGGAGGGGTTTATATCGACAACGACGACATACGTACATGGGAAAATAATATTATCAGGGAGGGGGTATATCGACCCCCCCACGTGTTGAAGTTATCGGGAGGGGGTATATCGACCCCCCCTCGTGTTGAAGTTATCCGGAGGAGGTATATCGACAACGATGAGATACATACATGGGAAAATAATGTTACCGGGGAGCGGGTATATAGACCCCCCCCACGTGTTGAAGTTATCGGGAGTTTATATCGACACGACATACGTACATGGGAAAATAATATTATCGGGGAGGGCCGGGGTATATCGACCCCCCCCCCCTCGTGTTGAAGTTATCGGGAGGGGTATAACAACGACAACAGACCCGATAAAACATAAGAAAAGGAAGAAGAAATAAAAAGAGGAGAAGAAGAAAGGAATAGCTAGAGGAGAAGATCGAAGAAAAAAAGAAAAGAAAGAGGAGAAGAAGAAAGGAATAGAGGAGAAGAAGAGAAAATAGAATATTCTATTTTCTCTTCTTCTCCTCTATTCCTTTCTTCTTCTCCTCTTCTTTTTCTTCTTTTTTCTTCTTCTTATTTATTTCTCCTCTTCTTCCTCTCCCCTCTTCTTCTCCTTTCTTCCTCTTCTTATTTCCTTTTTCCTCTCATTCTTTTTCTTCTTCTTCCTTCTTAAAAATACATGAAGTAGTATTGCCTAATTCATTGTTCATATGAATATACAAACATTTGCATATTTACAATAATTAATATCACCAAAAAAATCTATGAACAGGAAAAAATCCTAATTTTTCTAAAAAACTATCTTTTGCATATATACATGAACATATATATACACAGAGAACATATATACATATATATAAAAAACAAGCATATATATGGGAAAAAAGCATATATATGAAAAAATGCTAGCTAGGGAGGGCGCCGGCCGGACTAGGAGGACCGCGGGGTCGGCGCCGAGGATGGCGACGGAGCAGTGGGCGCGCGCTCGGGTAGGGGGCGCGGGCGAGGGCGAGGGCGGGCCTGGGCGGCGCGCGTCGGGGAAGGGGCCGGCGCGGGCGACAGTGAGGGCGGGCCGGGGCGGTGCGCGTCGGGGCAGGGGCGCGGGCGATGGCGACGGGGGCGGGCCGGGGCGGCGCGCGTCGGGGCAGGGGCGCAGGCGACGGCGACGACGGGGGCGGGCCGGGGTGGGCGGCGTCGGGGCAGCCTGGCGGCGTCGGCGTCGTCGAGGGCGGCAACTGCGAGATGAGAGTGCAAATTTCCTAAGTGTGAACTTATATAGCAGAGCTTTTAGTCCCGGTTCGTGGCAGCAACCGTGACTAAAGGTGGGCATTAGTCGCGGTTGGTGCCACCAATCGGGACCAAAGGCCACTTTTCAGCAGCCCAAAGGGTGGGAAGCGGCAGCCTTTGGTCCCGGTTGGTGGCACCAACCAGGACTAAAGGAGGGCATTGGTCCCGGTTGGTGCCCCGAACCGGTACCGATGCCCCCTTTAGTCCCGGTTGGTGCCACCAACCGGGACCAAAGGCCTTGTGCTGCTGCGCCCGCGTCGAAAGTTTAGTCCCACCTCGCTAGTTGAGAGGGGTGCGCAATGGTTTATAAGCCCCATTGCCGCACCCCTCTCGAGCTTCTCTCTATTGCAGGCTTACGGGCCTAATTGTCACTGATATGCCTGTGGGCCTACTGGGCCTCCTGCGGGCCTGAGTCCTGGCCCATGGATGGGTTTCTAGTCGTATTCAGGCCGTGGGGGCCCAGTAGGTGGCACTTTTTTTGTTTTTTCCTGGTAACATGGTCACATATAATGACACAATCCGAAGGTTTCCAATTTTTTATTTTTTTTAAAATCCATGCCCATTTCAAAATGTGATCAAAATGGCGGGATTACCGTTCCTAGCTAGTGGTTGAATTTTGGAAAACTTTGGTGTTTCTCTGATTAAATAGATACTTTTGTACCAAAATGTTTTTTGGAAAAATCATGAGCAAACTATGACGCAACTGTAGTTCAAACTCGACCCACTTCCTTCTGAATCGGCGGAAATTTGTCTTTTTCATGAGAGGTGGATCAAAACTTTTCACACGCAACCATTTGGTCAATTATACATTAAATATGGCCTAATATTTTAAAAAATTGATTTGGTCCATTTTACAACAAATATATGGTAGGTCCTTCACAAAAAACTCATTTTGGACCCTCGAAAAATGGAAAATTTAATTTTCGCCCAAAGAAAATGAAAACTTTCTTAGGAAACATTGTTTGCCATTCCAAGATGTACCCTTGTGCATAATATGAGATCATTTGAACAAACTATGCCATAATTCTGGACATAAGATTGATCATTTGGTTTGAAAACCATGAATCTTCACACATGATAGCTCATTTCTGAGAAAACTTTTTTAATAATAATTGTCATACCGCAAGTTTCTTATTTTTCTGGTAACTTGGTCACATATAATGACAGAATGCGAAGGTTTTCCAAATTTTTATTTAAAAAAAAATTCATGCCATTTCAAAATGCGGTCAAACTAACGGGCATGACCATTCCTAGCTACTGCTTGAATCATGGAATTTTTTTGGTGTTTCTCTAATAAAATAGCTTTTTTAACTAAAAATGATTTTCAGAAAAAAAAACATGAGCAAACTATGAGGTAGTTGTAGTTCAAAATTGACCCACTCCAGCAGAATCGGCAGAAATTTATCTTTTTGATGAGAGGTGGTTTTACCAGGCAACCATTTGGTCAATTGTATATAAAATATGCTCAAATATTTCCTAAAAATGGTGTGGTGCCATTTTGCAATAAAGATTTGGTAGGTCCTTCACAAAAAAATCTCATTTTAGGCACTCAAAAAATGGAAAATGGTTCTTTTGCGCAAAAAAAATGACCCCCCCCCCCAAATCAACATTGTTTGTCATCCCTAAATACACAAATGTGCAAAATATTGGTTTATTTGAACAAACTATAAGAGGTTAATATGTTAAATGTTTACCCTGAATAAGAGGGTAAAAACTGTAAGAGAAACAAAAGGAAAAAAACAAAATTACATAAGCTTAATTCTGATGTGGCGTGGATCGATGACATGGCAACCATCTGTCCATCCATACATCCATCCCTCCGTCCATCCTAGTGCTCCGCTTTCTCTCTCACACACACACTGTCACGCAACAAACCCCTCTCTCGCGCGCACATGCGAACCCTAGAGCTCCCTGATCCAGATCCCACCTCCGCCACCCACCTTTCCAACCCACCCCTCCCCTCGCTGCCACCCACCCCCTCCCCTCGCCGCCGCTCTACAGCTATCTACACCCTTCCCTCCTGTCCTGCTTCAAAGCTCCTCGAAGAGGACGGGGGGTGCGATTTCGCGGAGACCTCCAAGCACTCAATTCACTTCACTTTGTTTTCCCCCCTTCCTCCCCTTCCGCCGCCATCCCCAGCATGCATAGTTTGCCCCACCGCCATCTCACTAGCCGCCGGCGAACATGCCACCTCCCTTCCCACCAACCCGCGCTCGGCCTCCACAGCCGCAACCTGCTCTAGAGCCGCGCCATGAGCCACGTCGCTCCACAGCTCAGCTCCGCCATCGTCGGGGCCCCCGCCCCTGACCAGGACCAAGAGCACAGTAGGGCCGAGGCCATGGCTACGCTAGTAGGTAACCAAATCGGCTTCCTTATGATTATTATTGTTGTACCGTCGGTTTTAGTGCAAATAGGTTGTTGGACTGATGAAAAAAGTCACGAGACCCTACTGCTTGATGACTTGGGATCCGGGTGGATCCATTACTTGAGCACTATATGCCTAGCTTAATGGCTTTAAAGAAAGCGCTGCCAGGGAGACAACCCGGAAGTTTTAGAGAGTTATTTATTTCTGTTGAGTGATTTTATAAATTTTAAAAACAAAAAATATAGAGGGGAACATAAAAAAATTCAAGAAGAAAAGTGAAAGTAAGAAAGACGAGCACTGTTGAAGTGGGAGCTAGCCTTGAACATTGTTCATGCCCATGGAAACTTTGTGAACCTTGATTACAGAAACTTTTCAACAAAAATAATTATCCCCTTGTAAAAATCCATTGTATTATAGAAATATTGTGCCAAGATTTGCCTTTAGGATGATTAGATTGATTGTTTCGTTTGTGCAGTGCAAAAACAGAAACTTTGGCTGTAGTGCGTGATTTTTCATTTCTTACTGGAATGTCGAATGTTTCTGAAATTTTTACACAGTACTTCTATGATTTTTTTATTTTGTCCTAATATTTCAGAATTTTTAGAGTTACAGAAGTATGGTAGATGTTTAGATTGCTACAAACTGTCCTATTTAAGACATATTGTGTTTTTGATGCATTGTGTTGCTTGTTTTGATGAAATTACCAATTGTATCGGTGGTATAAACCATAGATATTTATAATAAAGTAGCTACAGTGAAAAAATAAAATATGAATGGGTTTGCAACAGTACTTGAAGTGGTGATTTGTTTTATTATACTAACGGATCTCACGAGGGGCTTTGTTAAGTTTTGTGTGATTGAAGTTTTAAAGTTTTGGGTGAGATCACGATGGATGAAGGAATAAGGAGTGGCAAGAGACTAAGCTTGGGGATGCCTGAGGCACCCCAAGGTAATATTCAAGGACTCCCAAGCAACTAAGCTTGGGGATGACCCGGAAGGCATCCCCTCTTTCTTCTAACGATCATCGGTAATTTTACTGGGAGCTATATTTTATTCGTTGCATGATATGCGTAAATCTTGGAGCGTCATGTGCTTTTTATTTTTCTTTTAATAATGTGTCGGTGTACAAAAAGAGGACGGTTGGATTTTTTCTTTTAATAATCTTGGAGCGTCAACACTTTTTGTACCCCTATAACTGTGCACGGGCAGTCTGAGCCACGGGCACCACCACACCAAACAAGGCAAGGGAGGTGAGCCAGGGTAAGACCGAAGCTCAAGAGAACTAGAACGACGACAAGGCCAAGACCACGAAGAGCAAAGGGGACGAAGCGGACTCCCCCAGCAAGATCCTTGCCGGGAGACAGTTTTAGCGACCCCGGCAAGACCCTTGCCGCGGCGACTCGCCGAGTGCCTACGGAGCAAATCACCCTTGAGTCCATTGCCCCCAAGGGGCAAGGATTCGGGAGACATCCCCGTGGTGGCATGCAGATCTTTGTGAAGACATTCAAGATCAGATACGCACTAAGGAGACGATGACCTTTGGCGAGATACCAGCCAGGGAAGACCACGAGACCCCCGGCAAGCGCCTTGCCGGGAATGACAGCAGGCACCTCGGCAAGACCCTTGCCGGGGCCCCGGCAAGGCCTTTGCCAAGCACATTTCAACCGTGGTATTATAGGAGCATACCACATCACCTTCGCAGGAACCCTCTTCCTAGGGGGCTCACCGTCAACATCACCAGGGTCATCTCGTCTGATCTTATACCGCAATGCACCGCATACCGGGCATGCGTTCAGATCCTTGTATGCACCGCGGTAGAGGATGCAGTCATTAGGGCATGCATGTATCTTCTGCACCTCCAATCCTAGAGGGCATACGACCTTCTTTGCTGCGTATGTACTATCGGGCAATTCATTATCCTTTGGAAGCTTCTTCTTCAATATTTTCAGTAGCTTCTCAAATCCTTTGTCAGGCACAGCATTCTCTGCCTTCCACTGCAGCAATTCCAGTACGGTATCGAGCTTTGTGTTGCCATCTTCGCAATTGGGGTACAACCCTTTTTTGTGATCCTCTAACATGCGATCGAACTTCAGCTTTTCCTTTTGACTTTCGCATTGCGTCCTTGCATCGACAATGACCCGGCGGAGATCATCATCATCGGGCACATCGTCTGGTTCCTCTTGATCTTCAGCAGCTTCACCCGTTGCAGCATCATTGGGCACATCGTCTGGTTCCTCTTGATCTTCACCAGCTCCCCCCGTTGCAGCATCACCGTATTCAGGGGGGACATAGTTGTCATCGTACTCTTCTTCTTTGCCGTCTTCCATCATAACCCCTATTTCTCCGTGCCTTGTCCAAACATTATAGTGTGGCATGAAACCCTTGTAAAGCAGGTGGGTGTGAAGGATTTTCCGGTCAGAGTAAGACTTCGTATTCCCGCAAGGGCATGGACAACACATAAAACCATTCTGCTTGTTTGCCTCAGCCTCTTCGAGAAATTCATGCACGCCCTTAATGTACTCGGAGGTGTGTCTGTCACCGTACATCCATTGTCGGTTCATCTGCGTGCGTTATATATAATTAAGTGTGTCAAAAACCATTACAGAACATCATGAATAGATAATTAAGTGACCAAATTAATAGAAGTTCATCATCACATTAAAACCAAAGTACATACATAGTTCTCATCTAACAACATATAGCTCTCCAGAGCATCTAATTAATTAAACCATACATTGAAACTATGTAAAACATTTCAATGCGAAAACAAACGCGATCATAATCGCAACCAAGGTAACAATTGATCCAATGGCATAATGATACCAAGCCTCAGTATGAACGGCATATTTTCTAATCTTTCTAATCTTCAAGCGCATTGCATCCATCTTGATCTTGTGATCATCGACGACATCCGCAACATGCAACTCCAATATCATCTTCTCCTCCTCACTTTTTTTTATTTTTTCCTTCAAGAAATTGTTTTCTTCTTCAACTAAATTTAACCTCTCAACAATAGGGTCGGTTGGAATTTCCGGTTCACATACCTCCTAGATAAATAAAATCTATGTCACGTTGGTCGGCATAATTTTCATAAACAATAAATGAACCAATAGTTATAAAGATAATATATACCACATCCGAATCATAGACAGGACGAGGGCCGACGGGGGCGGATACCAAAACCATCGCACTATATAAGATGCAATAATAAAAGTAAGAAAATGATACAAGTATCTATCTAAACATACAAGTAAGAATATTTTTCCTTTCAGAAAGAAGATAAGAACAAGAGGCTCACCACGGTGGTGCCGGTGATGAGATCGGCGCGGGTGATCGGCGGCGGTGAAGACGGGAGCGGGGCGTGACGGACCGCTAAACCTAGACAAATATTGAGGAAAATGGAGCTTGGAGGTCGAGCTTGGAGAGGAGAAAGCTTAAGTAGTGTGGCTCGGGCATTCCATCGAACACCTTGTGTGCATAGGAGGTGAGCTAGAGCACCACCAAGCCCTCTCCCCCTCGGCCAGAAAAAATAGAGCAATGTGCTCTGCTCTTGCGCGAGGGGGTATATATAGGCACCACCATTGGTCCCGGTTGGTGACATGAACCGGGACTAAAGGGCAGCCTTTGGTCCCGGTTCATGCCATCAACTGGGACCAATGGTGGTGGGCCAGGAGCGAGGCCCATTGGTCCCGGTTCGTCCCACCAACCGGGACCAAAAGGTCTAGACGAACCGGGACCAATGGCCCACGTGGCCCGGGCGGCCCCCTGGGCTCACGAACCGGGTCCAATGCACCCATTGGTCCCGGTTCTGGACTTAACCGGGACTAATGGGCTTACCCGGCCTGAACCTTTGCCCCCTTTTCTACTAGTGCATGTTTGTACATCTATATATAATTTTGTTGTGAATCTGTCATGCATGTATTGAAATGCAGGAAATGTTGAATACATGTCCGCTCTCACTAGGATATTGGATTGTACATAGTTATGTGATTTATTCATGTTTGCTTCTTATCTTATTAAGTGATTATCTTTATGTCCTTGCTACCAGTAGGATGGTCAATAGCTTGTTCTGTAGTTTATCTATTCCTGTACAATTTGCTTTGCCCTTCATATCTGACTACGTATTGTAGAATCCATACTTTATGCCAATAGCTACCTGTAGCATTGTTCTACTATCTGTGTGATGTTGAACAATATGCTATTAATTTGTTGCTATATTCTCACCAAATGCATAGGTTATTTCCTTAGACCAATTGTTAAACAAAGGCTTAGCTTGTAAAAAAATCTTAACATTAAGCATAGAATTTTTGATTCTATGTTATATGATCAGCTTACTCCTGCTTCAACAGTTGTACTAATTCCTGACTCTGTTATATGTAAGGAGTAAAATAGTTTACCTGAGTGATATCCACAGGTTCACTATCTTAAAGCACCTTTTTAGCATTGTGTGCTGCTAATAGTATTTTAGACTTACCATATCCTCTCTGGCTAGGTCTTCCTCACCGGCGGCAGGAGCGCATGATAGACTTCTAAATGGACAAGTATCTGCAACGCTCAGCGTCGATGATGATGCTTACCAGATGTTCTACGGCAGCCCCATCCATATCATCGACATGAATTCAGGTATCTACTCGTCCTGAAGTTGATGGCCTGAAGCTTGATACACGTATCATGTGACACACATTAGGAAATCTGAATAACTTTGACATAGTTGCTCTGTTATCCTGCACTGGGTTGGTACTTACCGGTTGCCCTTACAAATATATTTTGTTTTTTCTCTTATGAGAATGTTATCTGCATAGTTTCTTATTAGATCTCAAATTCTGCAGCTCTTTTTCATTGTTAGGAAAATATTATATGCACGGCTTCACTTGATTATGTTCCCAACTTTTCTAGTTTATAGCCCACAGATGCTGGCCTTCAGTTGTCAAAAGTTGGTGTACAGGAACTCCAGGAGAAGAATCCCAAAGAAAACATGCACCCAGCAATGTTCTCTAGCTCACTGGAGCTGGTCATGTTAATATTTAGTTGTATTTTTTGGCCGAGTACCTGATTTGTATTGTGCATCATTGAAAGTACTTTGTTTGGCCGTTGTATGAAAATATTATGTGTTTTTTGGCTCCTTTTTTACTCTTTTTTGTTATTACACAAATAGTGAACTGATGTGTGGGACCTACAAAACTCACCTGTTAATTGGGGCCTATTTGAGTTGTGGGTCCCTTAAAATGGGAAAGAACAAAAGAAAACGGAAAAATGGGACCTAATTGGATGACCTGACTAGTTGGACCTGCTCCAAAATGGACTATAAAAAGGCCTCGGCTGACACAAGAAATCTGCTCCAAAATGGACTTGAAAAAGGCTAAGGCCCAAACAAGAAATGGACTATAGAAAGGCCAATGGCGGCAGAATTATTGGGTTGGCCCATGTAACCGACCAGAATTGATAGCAAATAAAATAAATAAAAAGGTTGAATTATTGGGCTTGGCCCATATAGACGACTGAACTGGATCGGGTTGATTCTGGTCTAAGACCAATTCATTTCGTCACAATAATGCCACGTCAACTTGCAACGTTGGATCTGACGTAGTCTAAGCAGATTGCCAGTGACCAAAACAATTGGTCATAGAATCTACGACCTTCTATTTCGGCCGTAACCGTCTATGACCATTTCACAACAAAGGTCGTGAAGTTTCATTAAAGACGGCCAGCTTTAGGCAAACTGTTTTTTGTCATAAAAAGGTCGCAAATGAAAAACAATGACCATTCAGTGACCAATATTGACCATGTAGTGGATGACGAGTGGGCCTTGTTAAGTGTGGGGTCGAAGAAATCAGATGTGTTTTGCCTCAATATGGGTATGGTTACATATGTGGACTGGTAAAATCCCTAGCCTCCTCACGCATGGGGTAAAACTCCCCACTCTTCGTTGTGCCGCCGCCTCCACTCGTCCGTTTGGAAGCTCGTCTGCCCACCTTCCACCATGGCTTGTAGCAGCCGAAGAAGATAGAGAGGAGCTCGCCTGCCCACCATGGCTTGGAGCTGTCGGAGAAGATGGAAAGGACCTCGCCCGCCCACCTTCCAACGGAGAAGATGGAAAGCTTGGGGGCCAAATTCCACGGAACATAAATTATCATGGGTGAGTTTTTGAACGGAAATAAGATTCTTGACAATATTAGGGGAAAGAAGAATATGGCGTAGATAAAAGGGTTTGGGTGGGAGATGAGTTGTACCAACAGCAAGCACGGGTAGACAGGAGCCATTGCCGACAATGATATGACGAGTATAAGGCGCTAAGAGGGGATGATATGAAGTCAAGGTACCTGGATCGCTGGTGACGTGGGATGCAGCACCCGTGTCCATTATCCACTTGGCATTGGGCTGGAAGGTCGTGGCGTAGCTTCGAGCGGCGTGGTACATGGTCGCGGCGTCCCAGATGGGAGGAGGTGCGCCGTACATAGGAGCTGGAGGGGCCGGAGCAGGCGGGTACAGCAGTGGGTCAGGGTGGACACGGGCCGGTCCGGTCCCGCTCTGAGTCGTCGTTTGGACCGGCCGCCGGCGGTCCGGTCCGGACCGGACCGAGCAGTGCAGCGGTCCTGATTTCAAGGACCGGACCAGCAGACGTGAAGCTCGGTGCGGACCGGCGGTCCTCACGGTCCCGGCGATGTCCAGTCACTGCCATGTGGACCCAGGATGTTGGAGAGGTGGTCAGAGAAGCAGCACGGTGGCCGGAGCCGGAGAAGATGCACCTAATGTGTGGCGGCGCGAGGGAGAGGCGCGGGGGAGAGAGGGAGCAGCGTGGCCGCGCGGGGGGAGTGGGGGAGTGGCGGCGTGACGCGTGAGGGAGAGGGGCGGCGCGGCCGCGCAGGGGAGAGAGAGGCTGGAGGGAGAGGGGGATTGCTTTGGCGAGGTGGAAGACGTGCGCGAGAGCTAGCGGCGAGAGGGAGGCGACGTGCCGTGGAAAGTGGTGTTAGCCACGAACCTGCGCATGTTTTTTACTTAGCCGTTTTCTTTGTTGCATGCAAGCAATCTATCAGGTGCATGGGCCCACGATTATGCGTTTACAGCGTTGCCGTGATGAGTGGATCAAATTGGACGTGGGGTTAATTCTGGGATGACGCCGTGACTATCGGATCGAATCTGTTTCTCTTGTTAGTCGCGAATAAAAGGAAACAGCAGCATGGAGTTAATCGTGCGATTGACACAATCGTGCTAGGATAACTACTTTTACGGAATGAGCATCCAAGTTGACGTGGAAATCAAGGGAGAATCGGTTAAGATCATGGAGTAATTGTATTAGATTGATTGAAAACAGAAGGAGAGATTTAGTCCGTAGAATCCTCTAAGCAGTTATTCCCATATAGGTGTAGCAACAAATTATCGTGGATGGCGCCATGATTATGGGATAACCCCGTTTCTCTCGTTGTTTCTATTTTTTGCTCGACTGAATAAAGGAAAAAAAAAACGGTAGCGCGTGCCTGAGTCTTCTTCTACCTCTTGCGGTCGTCGCGTGGAGGAGGGAGATGATCGCGTGAGCACGATGTGCGAGCGTTGCCTCCTCAGCCTGGGCTTCTTCTTCGGTCCGACTGAGCGCACCGGGCTTTAACCGGATCGGACCGAAGATTTTTCAGGCCATATTTGACGGACCGGACCGACTATTTTTTTGAGCTGGCCAGGACCGAGCCGGGCGGGACCGAGGACTCCGGTGGAGTTCGGCGGGATCCAGGGGATGCACGACGGAGGGAAGGGTGTGCCCATGTACGCGAAGTAGCCTAGACACGGCTGGGCGCCAGCACCACGTCCAGCAGGCGCGTCAGCATGCCCATGGCCGCGCCTGCGTCCACCGCGCTGGCCGCGTTTTACGCCAAGCTGGCCACCACGTCCGTCGCCACTGCCAGAGGGAGTGCGATCACCGCCCCGGTTGCCACGGTCACCACCACTGCCGCGTGCACCACCGCAATCGCTAGAGGGGCCGCGATCATCATGCTGCACTGCAAGAACTTGAGTCCCCTCAGTGCGGTTGCGCTTGTCCATGGATAACTCGGCGAGGACGAGACTGGAGCGTGCCTGGTTGAAGGTGGGTAACGGCACAGTGGACTACACAGAATCGCCGACTGCATCACGAACTTGGCCCCAACGCATCGAGCATCTGCAAGGTTATGGTCCGATCCATGACGGGCTCCCAGACGTCAGCGAGGGCGGCAGCAATACCTTGCAGCCGGCGGCAGTAACTCGTGGACGGTGAGGTCGCCCGCACACACGCACGAAACTCCTGTCCTAGATGCATGGCATGTTCGGCTTCATTGTCCAGGAAGTATTCGCGGAGCCTTGTCCAGATCGTGAAGGCGGAGGAGCCGGCGGGGGCGGCGATGTCGAGGAGGTCCCCCTCGATCGTGGTGAAGAACCAAAGGACGACAGTGGTGTCGTCGCCTCTCCAGGCCGGGTCGGCCATCCGGCGAGCCGAGACGGCACGCACATGATCCTCAGCGTGGTGACGCGCCAGGAGCAGGTTGATGTAGTTCCGCCAGCGCGTGAAGTTGCGGCCGTCGAGCGCAAGCTTGAAGTCGATGATGCCGGCGACGCTGGCCGGGAGAGGTGGGGGAGGGTTGGAGGAGGAAGGTAGGGTCGAGGTGTTGGGTGGGATAGCTGCAAGAGGGAGACCATCGGAGGCAGGGGTCTCGTCAAACACCGGAGCACATGGACGCGCATCAACAGGGTTACCGGCGGCCTCGGCTGTGGTGGCGGCGGCAGTTGCGGCGGCCTTAGCAGTGGCTGCAGCTGCGGTGGCAGTGGCTGGATCGATATCAACGGTGCGTGAGGGAGAGGAGGAAGGTCAGCCGTACATGCAGATACAGCCGTACATGTAGTGGCTGGATCAGCTCTGATTACCAAACTGAGCGATCAATCACACGTTGTATTCCATATCTCATTACATGTATATATAGAAAGCTAGCCGTACATGCAGGGCACGTCCCGGATGATGGCACTAGACTAGGACTATCCTAAAGACTAAGCCTACCTTGTTACAACAACAGACAAAAGATATACAACAACCAGACGAGCAACGTTACAATGTATCGTGACAGTTCAACATGACGTGCACCCAACACGCGGAAGCATTTTTGTCCTCGTGGTTGCCGTGTTTTTTCAAACATATGAAAATTAGACCCTAATTTACATAATTCAAACAAAATACAAACATCTTATATCTTTACCTACTAATAAAGCGGCTATCGCTTCTGGTCATCCGTCATTAAAATTACCCTCTAAGTTGGTAAATATTACCCACCAATGCCACCCGTAAGTGAGAAAACGATTCAATTTTTCGGACCAAAAGTCGCCGCCTCCTTTGTTATTTTACAGAGACGCGATGAGTAAAAGTCACGAAACGATAAGCAGCAGACTGGTTGGCGGATCTCTCCTCTAGCGACTAGACCACGGTTCAATCCCTAGCCTCCACAATTTACATCTTTCTTTTCTCACGCATGTATGCGTTCATGGGCCAGCCCATGTGCGGAGCTTCACTGCCCTGTTTGTTTTATTTTATTTTTTTGTATTTTCTTTTCTCATTATGTTTTCTTTCTTCTTTCAATTAATTCGGGATTTTAATATTCTAAAAGTTGCGATTTTTCAAAAAACAAATTTGAGAAATCATAAAATATATGTGAATTCAAAAAAATTGAAAATCATAAAAATTTTGCAGATTCAAAAAATGTTGGTGGTTTTGTAAAACTGTTCACAAAATCATAAATAAATCACAATTTGGACAAAATGGTCGGGAAATAAATCATGTTCATATTCGGGAATCTGAAAAAAATGTTCATGACAATTTAGAAAATGTTCACAAATTCCCGCAAAAAATGTTCACAAAAATAAAAATAAACATTTGTTTTTCAAATTTGTTCCCAATTTTAAAAAATTCATCGATTCATAAAATGTTCGTTGGTTCAAAAACTGTTAATGAATTCGAAACCGGTTTGTACATTTTTTTGTAAAAACACTAATGTTCATGATTTTGAGAAAATCAAAAATTTCAAAAAAAATGTTTGTCGATTCGAAAAATTGTTCACTGATTCAAAAGTTTTTTATGTCTAGGATTTGATTAGTTTTTCGAAAGTCTTTATATGTCTTGGCGTTGGGAGTAGTTCGTGGTCAATGAGATTTGTTTTTAAAGTTTTAAATGTTTCTTTGCGCAACATAATGACAAGTGTGGTATGCAATGGCAAACTCATAGCCTTGGGATTTACCGCATCGAATGCATTGTGATCACGTAGACATCGCGACCATCATCGGCTAGGATGAGAATGGCAACATGGTGAGCCACTCTGTTAAAATAGAGCACGCTCATATATTAGAATATTGAGTCATACTTAGTTGGTTAGCCATAATTTTTTGTCTTCCGTTGCAACGCACGGGCATTTTGCTAGTAGTTTCAAAACCAAACAAATATATGATTGTTTACAAGCCAAATAAATATATCCTAGTTTACAAGCCAAATAAAAGTTACATTGTCTCAAATAAATTTTAAAAAAAGATACATCTATTGGTTCCCAACATGGGCCATATACGCTCAATCAAATTATTTTGCAGCTGAATGTGAGCTTCCCAATCACGTATTTGATAATGAAATTGGGTGAGCTGTGCAAACGTTGCTGCTCCTCCATGATCAGACACAACATTGTCAACCTAAAACTGAAACCCTTGATTATAAATACGCTCTGGGCGCTCATCCTCTACAATCGTATTGTGCATAATCACACAAACAGTCATCACCTCCCACAACTTATTGGTGCTCCAACTTCTAGTAGGATACCAAACGATGCCCCATCGAGATTGCAGAACACCAAAGGCACACTCCACATGCTTCCTAGCACCCTCTTGCTCTTGGGAAATCTCTTCCTCTTCTCTCATACAGGATTGGAGATTGTCTTCACAAGAGTAGTCCACTAAGGATAAATACTGTTAGCTAGATAGTATCATTTGTTTTAGTTGTGGCCATTGATGTTAACATTGACCTCTCGGCAGTTGCCTTCGGCAAGCCTTGTAAACACCGGAGAACGTTGAAGCATGTAGATATCATTGTGAAATCCGGCCATGCCGAAGAAAGAATGTCAAATCCAGAGATCTTGTGAAGCCACAGCCTCGAGTATGACGCTGCAAGCTTTGACATAGCCCCTATACTGTCCCTGCCAAGCAGAAGGATAGTTTTTCCACTCCCACTGCATACAATTTATGCTACCAAGCATCCCTGAAAAAGCCCCTACTGGCATTCATCGCCAACAAGAGGGTTGTATCTGCAGCATTTGGCTCTCTCAAGTACTCATGGCTAACACTACTACCACAGTCTTGCAGAACCTATACATGGAGTCTAGGCAAGTGGACTCGCTCATACAGACATACTCATCAATGAGATCACCGAGAACTCTGTATGCAAGCATCCGAATAGCTGCAGTGCATTTCTGATGAGAGGAGAAGCCAATCTTCCTAGGCCATCCTCCTTGCACTCAAAATACTTATCGTATGCCACCATCTCCTCCCACATATGATTGAACACATGTCGAGCCATACGGAAACGGTGCCGGAATAGGTGATGTTTGAAGAGTGGATTGGGGGTCTCAAAGTAGTCCTTCCAGAGTAGGAAATCGTCGCTCTCTCAGTTGCGATTCAACGCAGGAGTGTGCCCCGGAATCGAACCCCGGAACATCGGTTGCTGCCTACTAAGGTGGTAATGGATGACCAACACATCAGCCACAAGCTCCTCATCATCAGGTGAAGAATCATCTGAGGCGTGGTGGTGGTGCTGGCGGTGACGTCGAGAAAGCTGCGGCGGCGACGACGGGGTGGGCGGCCGGATGTGCTGCCTGTCGGTGGGAGGAAGACGAAATGGCCAATGTGCCAGGGGGAGGAGTACGCGGACGTCGCGTGTGCTTGTTTCGTGTCCGCGCCAACGCAAACGAGGCCAAAATTTGGGCTTGGAATGGGTTACCCGGCGAACAAAAAGCGGATGCGTGTCCGTTTGGGTCGCACGTTGGACCGACTTTTGTGTTCATTTCGATCCAAACGAACCCGCACGGACGAAATGGGTCGACACGATAGAGTTGCTCTTAGACCATCGACGACTTGGTTCATATCCTGGGGGGAATTGCAATTGGCCTGAACCAACTCCAGCACCTCCATCACTGTTGACATCAGTGCTTACAACTGGCTGCTGATCAACTGTGTTTGCCTGGTCTACCGGCACTGCTTCCTTTGCTGAAGCATTATCGTTGTCCCTCGGGTACACACGCGTTATCTCTGGCAAGAACTTCACCTTCTTGACGGGCACCACCCGTGTCCCCGGGAGCAGCCCTTTTCCTTGATCCATCACCACCTTCACTCCTTCAGAAGGTACAAATACCCTCAGCGGCTCTAGGGTTCTTAGGTCTTCAACCACCAGCATTGGCGATCCTCCTGCACATTTGCAAGCAATTTCATCATCAAATATATTCCCTCCATCCCATAATGTAGGACATTTGTGTCAAAAAACGACCTACTTATGGGACTGAGGGAGTAGTAAACATGATCATCTCTTTTTCGGTTAAAGAAAGACGTGGCGAGATAAGGCATACCAGAGGCTATGCTTGACCTATTAGTTGCCCGGTTGACACGCGCAGCTACCCCAAGCGGGTCTTCCACAACAGTATCTGCATCTATCTCTGAAATGACCACAAACTATTTATTATTCTTTTTTGTACGAATTGCACCCAAAAAAATAGTACATTTTTTCACTTCTGTGGACAAACTTAATTACTCTATTAGTGCACTGGCGTCTTTGCAGCAACATCAACAGTTGTGCTTGCCCCGGCTTGTGTGCTCGATGCCCCTGATCCACCTATAACAAAGTTTTTGGTTCAGTTAGCAAATGAAAGTGTTTTACAGTATCTACTCCACACAATACAGCATGATTATATTTCTTTAAGCTCGTATTACTAACCTGCTTCTGCAAACATTGACCACATGCAGAAAGCAACATCATCATCAGGCGGGTCAATCTCCTCTTCATTGTCGCCATACGGCACGAGCGAATGGATGCTGTCATGGGCCCCAAGAGCAAATGGTCCTACCACATACATTTAATTGCAAGTAATTTGGGAGACATGCGCACAGCATCTGGGTACAGCTTGCTCCAAAGCAAAACTGCAATTTTTTCTTCTGTTCCTCAACCTTGCTGAACATGTCCTCTATTACTTGGACTTCTACTTGCCTCAGTCATTTCAGTTGCCACCCTAACTACTGCATCTATCATGGGCATAACAGTCTCCTCTATCACCAGCATAATGTTGTCGACCCCATGCAAATTACCCAGCAAAAGACGTGACCCAATTCAAATCAGTATATGCAAGATTGAGATAGCAAAATTTCCGGGTTTTTTTTTTGCAAGGGCTAGCAAGACAGAAATGTCACACCTCCTGCACCCAAACAGGGTTTGTCGTTGTAGTGAGCTCTAGGCTTGGTACCCCATCATGGGTTGCCATCCCATCTGCAGCCCATTCATGCTCCCTTCAGGTCTTGTCTGTAAAACGACAAGCTAGACCTTGTTAGCTAACAAACAATCCCCCGCCGCCGCTCCTCCTCAAACCCCCCCCCCCCTCCCTCCCTCTTCCCTTCCTTGCCGCCCGCCTGAGGCAGCCGCCGGGCAAGCCCGGGGCACCAAGGATGGTGGCGGTGGGCCTCGGTTGCCCTGCCTCTGCGTGGGGAACCCCGGATCTGGAACGAAGGCTCCATTGGCAAGGCACGGCCGGCTAGCAGTCGTGCGGGCGGTGGATCTAGCGTCCCGGCTACGCGGGTGGCGGGATCCGGTGGTCGTTGGCGGCATGCGGCGTTCTGCGGTGGCCGGTGCGCGCGATCTAGCGCCTCCCCTCCTCCCCTGTTCGGCGTGCGGGCCAGCCTGGTCGGGCCGTGCTTCTTTGGGTCGCCGGTTTTGTACAAGAGGCGATGTTGGTGGCGGGGATCTAATTGGGGCAAAATCCCTGGTCGGCCATGGCCGGCCGCGTCGACGCCTGAGGGCGCCGTTCCCCTCCTTGGAGGCGTCGGTATGGACTAATCCCCTCACTTCCCCTTCCCCTAGGTTTCCCGGACGAAAGCCCTAACTTTGTTGGGTGGCGACGGCGCTCACGGCGTCGTTCCCTTCTTGAAGGTGCCGCTTTGGGAACCTTGGGGCTAGGTGGCGCTTGTGGGTGGTGGGCGACGGCGGTGGTGCGGCCCTATCCTAGCATGGATCTGCATCCGTTGCTTGGAGATGGACCCGCATAGGTGGAGGTCGTCGTTTGGCGTCATGGTGGTGTCGATGGCGGAGACACCTGCCAAGGTTGGTATATCAATCTGCTCTGAAGATGGATCAGTGGAAGATGACGGCGACGACACATGTGAGTGCGTCGGACCGGTTTGTGCCCCGGGCTCAGTATGTGGCTCGGTCGGGGGCCTCTGGCTTTATATGTTAGGCTTAGATGAGAGGTCTGGGTATTTGGTCTAGCTTGCACCTCTTCATCATACAGATTGGAGTAGCGGCAGATATTGGCAAGATGGCGAATTCAGGCATATTATTGTACTATTTTGTAAGGTCCTTAAAAATAATCAATAAAATGGCTGCATGCATCTCCCAAATGCAAAGGCCAGGGTCATCCTCCTTTTCTAATTTTTTTTTAAAAAAACTAACAAACAATTAACTATCGTGAACAATTAAGCACCACAGCACCTTATATCTCCTGTAATCCGCTGATCTCTGACGGTCTTCCTCCACAGCACCTTATGTTGATTGATCTAAGGTTGTATAAGGAAGGATGTAATCTATACAACCTTAGATCAATCAACATAATCTGGCTTTATTATTTAATAGAGCCCCGCTTCGATACACCCCTCCCCCCTCCTTACTAAACGTATAAAGGGCAATATAGACCTTTGATAATTGTACTTAGTCGAAAAGTATACGTACGCGTACATTTTTCTTTTTAAGCTTCAAAAAATATTGCGTCAATTGATATTCAAACTTGAAACCAACAGGTTTAGTTAAACTGCAGTTACCAGCCCGGAATGATAACCGGTTGTGAATAGTTCTACTACATCTTCTTGTTGTGTACATTTCCCCGTTTAAGTTCTGCAAGGTTTTCCTGGGAGATTTTTCTTTTGCTTTTTTCAACACGGTTTCCGCTCGTTTTTTCCCTTTATTTTTCGTTCTATTTTACTTTTTTGTTTATATTTTTCACAAAATTTCCTTTGAATTTGTGAACTTTTTCAAAATTCATGAAACATTTTTCTAAATCTGCATTTTTAAAAAAGTCTGTGAACTTTTTACAAACTAGTGACCTTTTTTTAATTCATGAACTTTTTAGAGATTTTAAATCATGAACACTTTTCAAATTCATATTTTTTCCAAATTCATGATATTTTAAAAATGTTTAACTCGTAATTACGAAGTCATGAAGTTTTAAAATTTTAACTTCTAAACAATTTCCAAATTCGTTGACTGTGATTTAAACTTGTGAGCTTTTTTCAAAGCTAGCGTGCAAAGCTGGCGAGCTGGCGCAATATTAGGCAGCGTCCGACTGGCGCATGAGGGCCAGCTTCCTAATCGGCGATTAAAGCGTTGACTAGGAGCTCCCCGAATAGACAGTGCGACGCAAAGGAATTATTCTAAAATTTTAAAAATGTTTTACTTTTCAAAAAATCAAATAATTTAAAATATAAACATTTAAAAAAAATATGTGTTCCAAAGTTGCTGAAATCAAAGCATGATCAATTTTTAGAAAGAGCAAAAATAAAGTTGAACATGGAAATTTTTTAAATTTTGCGAACTGTTTTGAAAAACACTAACAAATTCGGAATTTAAATTATTTTTTAGGAAAAATACGAGCAAAATTGTGAAACTAATTTCTTTTGATGAATTTTCACGAATTTTTTTATTTGTGTAGAATTTTCTTATAAACAGAAACAGTTTCTGAATTCTGAACAAATGTTGAAAGCTCGAACATTATTTGCAATTCCTAGAACATTTTTGTAGTTTTCGAACAAGTTTTAAAGAAAGGAATATTTTTTGAATTTGTCAATGAATTTTGAATACAGGGACCTTTTTGAATCAATGAACTTTCTTTTAATCCGCGAGTGCTTCATTCTGGCCCAACAGACGCTGAAGGGGAGCGATGTCGTCGCCTAGTTGGACAACGGCCTAATTTTTTTTCTAATTTTTTGTTTTTTTATTAATTCATTTTTCTTCTTTTTGAACTTCCTTATTTTTTATGAAACCTGTTCAAACAACTGAAATATTATTAGCAATAAAAAAATATCAGTTTTAGGCAAAAAAATCAAAACTTATATTAAATGCTTTAAAAAAGCATTTACTCTTTTGAATTTTATCCCTCTGTACTTATTAGTTATGTTACATACTCAAAAATGTTAATCAACCATTTCAAAAATATTTAATGTGTATAGAAAATTATTGACCATGTATTTGAAAATTATTAAACATGTAATAGAGAAAATATGTTAACACAATGGAGTTATTTTTTTCCACACACTAGCATCACCATGGATGGCATGCATGCCAAGTTCCGTTGTTTTCTGACATTATATGCTTTTTCTAGGCTTTCCCGAGTGAAAAACCTAAAATAATGCCCCAACGTGACACAACATGGGTTTAGTGTCCGAATTTTTTCAAATTTTGCATGGAGGCCTTCCATGGGCATGTCCACACACAGGCAAAATTTGGTGTAAATTTGTGCATGGCAGGACCTACACCATGTTCAACCGGGACCGTTCGTGTCTACTTGTAGTGTAAGTCTCGAACCAGTTTGTTTACATTAAGCAAATGGAGCAAAAAAATCACACACTGGCATCACCATTGATGGCATGCATGCCAAATTTTGTTGCTTTCTACGTTATATGCATTTTCTAGTGTTTTCCAAGTGAAAAAACCCTAAAATATTGCACGTACGTGACGCAACGTGCGTTTGGTGTCTGAAATCTTCCAAATTTTGCATGGAGGTCTTCCATGGGCATGCTCACATGCTAGAAATATTTGGGGTCATTTCGTGCACGGCAGGACCTACACCATGTTCAACCGGGACCGTTCGGGTTTGCCCGTAGTATAAGTCTCAAACCAAATTTTCCCACATTAACCAAATGGAGCCAAAAAAATTCACACATTGGCGTCGCCATGGAAGGCATGGATGCCAAGTTTTGTTGCTTTCTGACATTATATGCATTTTCTAGGTTTTTCGAGTGAAAAACCCTAAAATACTGCTCGCACGTGACACAGCGTGCATTCGGTGTTCCAATTCATTAAAATTTTGCGTGAGTGGCTACCTTGGGCATGCCCACATGCTGGCAAAAGTTGATGTCATTTCATGCATGGTAGCCAACACACCATGTACATCATGAACCGTTCAGGTAGGCCGACAGGGCATGTCTCGAAGCACTTTTTTTACCTCTACCAAACAAACCCAAATTTGTTCACGCATTGGCATCACCATGGCTAGCATGCATGCCATGTTTCTTTTATGACATTTTATGCATTTTCTAGGGTTTTCTCGGTGAAAAACCCTAAAACACGGGTCGGACGTGACGCAACATGCGTTCGGTCTGAATTCATTCATTTTTTTGTGGGGGACAACCTTGTTTTTTAATATTAACCAAGTGGATCCAAGTTTGGTTGCGTGGGGGAAAACCCTAGAAAATGCATATAAAGTTGGGTAGGACAGAAGGCTCCGTCTGAGAGCATGCTATTTTTTGACATCCGTCAAATGACCCCAACATTTCTGCCACCAACTTCTATAAGGGATCATGCCAAATTGTTTGGATTTTGACAAGTTTTACATTTTTGTGTTTTCTCGATGAAAAACCGCTGATAAATGGCCGGACATGTCGCAACGTGCAAACGGTGTCGGAAGTCACTCAAACCTAGCATGGATACATAATATGTCAGTTGCAGGATGCAAGAAGTTGGGGTCATTTATTCATAGTCCAAAAAATACCAGTTTTAGGAGTGTGCTCGACTAGGCGAGACAGGTGCATCCGTGAGCATGTAGTTTTTTATAATTTGAATGCCTATGGTATTTGAAATTTTAGTCATTATCAACAACATGAACATTTTCTTGTATCCAAATAATTCCTTAAAATCTCTTAACAATTTTGGAATTTCAAATGTCTATGCAAATTTTATAAACTAGAACACTTGGACTTCTACTTGCCTCAGTCATTTCAGTTGCCACCCTAACTACTGCATCTATCATGGGCATAACAGTCTCCTCTATCACCAGCATAATGTTGTCGACCCCATGCAAATTACCCAGCAAAAGACGTGACCCAATTCAAATCAGTATATGCAAGATTGAGATAGCAAAATTTCCGGGGTTTTTTTTTGCAAGGGCTAGCAAGACAGAAATGTCACACCTCCTGCACCCAAACAGGGTTTGTCGTTGTAGTGAGCTCTAGGCTTGGTACCCCATCATGGGTTGCCATCCCATCTGCAGCCCATTCATGCTCCCTTCAGGTCTTGTCTGTAAAATGACAAGCTAGACCTTGTTAGCTAACAAACAATCCCCCGCCGCCGCTCCTCCTCAAACCCCCCCCCCCTCCCTCCCTCTTCCCTTCCTTGCCGCCGCCTGAGGCAGCCGCCGGGCAAGCCCGGGGCACCAAGGATGGTGGCGGTGGGGCCTCGGTTGCCCTGCCTCTGCGTGGGGAACCCCGGATCTGGAACGAAGGCTCCATTGGCAAGGCACGGCCGGCTAGCAGTCGTGCGGGCGGTGGATCTAGCGTCCCGGCTACGCGGGTGGCGGGATCCGGTGGTCGTTGGCGGCATGCGGCGTTCTGCGGTGGCCGGTGCGCGCGATCTAGCGCCTCCCCTCCTCCCCTGTTCGGCGTGCGGGCCAGCCTGGTCGGGCCGTGCTTCTTTGGGTCGCCGGTTTTGTACAAGAGGCGATGTTGGTGGCGGGGATCTAATTGGGGCAAAATCCCTGGTCGGCCATGGCCGGCCGCGTCGACGCCTGAGGGCGCCGTTCCCCTCCTTGGAGGCGTCGGTATGGACTAATCCCCTCACTTCCCCTTCCCCTAGGTTTCCCGGACGAAAGCCCTAACTTTGTTGGGTGGCGACGGCGCTCACGGCGTCGTTCCCTTCTTGAAGGTGCCGCTTTGGGAACCTTGGGGCTAGGTGGCGCTTGTGGGTGGTGGGCGACGGCGGTGGTGCGGCCCTATCCTAGCATGGATCTGCATCCGTTGCTTGGAGATGGACCCGCATAGGTGGAGGTCGTCGTTTGGCGTCATGGTGGTGTCGATGGCGGAGACACCTGCCAAGGTTGGTATATCAATCTGCTCTGAAGATGGATCAGTGGAAGATGACGGCGACGACACATGTGAGTGCGTCGGACCGGTTTGTGCCCCGGGCTCAGTATGTGGCTCGGTCGGGGGCCTCTGGCTTTATATGTTAGGCTTAGATGAGAGGTCTGGGTATTTGGTCTAGCTTGCACCTCTTCATCATACAGATTGGAGTAGCGGCAGATATTGGCAAGATGGCGAATTCAGGCATATTATTGTACTATTTTGTAAGGTCCTTAAAAATAATCAATAAAATGGCTGCATGCATCTCCCAAATGCAAAGGCCAGGGTCATCCTCCTTTTCTAATTTTTTTTTAAAAAAACTAACAAACAATTAACTATCGTGAACAATTAAGCACCACAGCACCTTATATCTCCTGTAATCCGCTGATCTCTGACGGTCTTCCTCCACAGCACCTTATGTTGATTGATCTAAGGTTGTATAAGGAAGGATGTAATCTATACAACCTTAGATCAATCAACATAATCTGGCTTTATTATTTAATAGAGCCCCGCTTCGATACACCCCTCCCCCCTCCTTACTAAACGTATAAAGGGCAATATAGACCTTTGATAATTGTACTTAGTCGAAAAGTATACGTACGCGTACATTTTTCTTTTTAAGCTTCAAAAAATATTGCGTCAATTGATATTCAAACTTGAAACCAACAGGTTTAGTTAAACTGCAGTTACCAGCCCGGAATGATAACCGGTTGTGAATAGTTCTACTACATCTTCTTGTTGTGTACATTTCCCGTTTAAGTTCTGCAAGGTTTTCCTGGGAGATTTTTCTTTTGCTTTTTTCAACACGGTTTCCGCTCGTTTTTTCCCTTTATTTTTCGTTCTATTTTACTTTTTTGTTTATATTTTTCACAAAATTTCCTTTGAATTTGTGAACTTTTTCAAAATTCATGAAACATTTTTCTAAATCTGCATTTTTAAAAAAGTCTGTGAACTTTTTACAAACTAGTGACCTTTTTTTAATTCATGAACTTTTTAGAGATTTTAAATCATGAACACTTTTCAAATTCATATTTTTTCCAAATTCATGATATTTTAAAAATGTTTAACTCGTAATTACGAAGTCATGAAGTTTTAAAATTTTAACTTCTAAACAATTTCCAAATTCGTTGACTGTGATTTAAACTTGTGAGCTTTTTTCAAAGCTAGCGTGCAAAGCTGGCGAGCTGGCGCAATATTAGGCAGCGTCCGACTGGCGCATGAGGGCCAGCTTCCTAATCGGCGATTAAAGCGTTGACTAGGAGCTCCCCGAATAGACAGTGCGACGCAAAGGAATTATTCTAAAATTTTAAAAATGTTTTACTTTTCAAAAAATCAAATAATTTAAAATATAAACATTTAAAAAAAATATGTGTTCCAAAGTTGCTGAAATCAAAGCATGATCAATTTTTAGAAAGAGCAAAAATAAAGTTGAACATGGAAATTTTTTAAATTTTGCGAACTGTTTTGAAAAACACTAACAAATTCGGAATTTAAATTATTTTTTAGGAAAAATACGAGCAAAATTGTGAAACTAATTTCTTTTGATGAATTTTCACGAATTTTTTTATTTGTGTAGAATTTTCTTATAAACAGAAACAGTTTCTGAATTCTGAACAAATGTTGAAAGCTCGAACATTATTTGCAATTCCTAGAACATTTTTGTAGTTTTCGAACAAGTTTTAAAGAAAGGAATATTTTTTGAATTTGTCAATGAATTTTGAATACAGGGACCTTTTTGAATCAATGAACTTTCTTTTAATCCGCGAGTGCTTCATTCTGGCCCAACAGACGCTGAAGGGGAGCGATGTCGTCGCCTAGTTGGACAACGGCCTAATTTTTTTTTCTAATTTTTTGTTTTTTTATTAATTCATTTTTCTTCTTTTTGAACTTCCTTATTTTTTATGAAACCTGTTCAAACAACTGAAATATTATTAGCAATAAAAAAATATCAGTTTTAGGCAAAAAAATCAAAACTTATATTAAATGCTTTAAAAAAGCATTTACTCTTTTGAATTTTATCCCTCTGTACTTATTAGTTATGTTACATACTCAAAAATGTTAATCAACCATTTCAAAAATATTTAATGTGTATAGAAAATTATTGACCATGTATTTGAAAATTATTAAACATGTAATAGAGAAAATATGTTAACACAATGGAGTTATTTTTTTCCACACACTAGCATCACCATGGATGGCATGCATGCCAAGTTCCGTTGTTTTCTGACATTATATGCTTTTTCTAGGCTTTCCCGAGTGAAAAACCTAAAATAATGCCCCAACGTGACACAACATGGGTTTAGTGTCCGAATTTTTTCAAATTTTGCATGGAGGCCTTCCATGGGCATGTCCACACACAGGCAAAATTTGGTGTAAATTTGTGCATGGCAGGACCTACACCATGTTCAACCGGGACCGTTCGTGTCTACTTGTAGTGTAAGTCTCGAACCAGTTTGTTTACATTAAGCAAATGGAGCAAAAAAATCACACACTGGCATCACCATTGATGGCATGCATGCCAAATTTTGTTGCTTTCTACGTTATATGCATTTTCTAGTGTTTTCCAAGTGAAAAAACCCTAAAATATTGCACGTACGTGACGCAACGTGCGTTTGGTGTCTGAAATCTTCCAAATTTTGCATGGAGGTCTTCCATGGGCATGCTCACATGCTAGAAATATTTGGGGTCATTTCGTGCACGGCAGGACCTACACCATGTTCAACCGGGACCGTTCGGGTTTGCCCGTAGTATAAGTCTCAAACCAAATTTTCCCACATTAACCAAATGGAGCCAAAAAAATTCACACATTGGCGTCGCCATGGAAGGCATGGATGCCAAGTTTTGTTGCTTTCTGACATTATATGCATTTTCTAGGTTTTTCGAGTGAAAAACCCTAAAATACTGCTCGCACGTGACACAGCGTGCATTCGGTGTTCCAATTCATTAAAATTTTGCGTGAGTGGCTACCTTGGGCATGCCCACATGCTGGCAAAAGTTGATGTCATTTCATGCATGGTAGCCAACACACCATGTACATCATGAACCGTTCAGGTAGGCCGACAGGGCATGTCTCGAAGCACTTTTTTTACCTCTACCAAACAAACCCAAATTTGTTCACGCATTGGCATCACCATGGCTAGCATGCATGCCATGTTTCTTTTATGACATTTTATGCATTTTCTAGGGTTTTCTCGGTGAAAAACCCTAAAACACGGGTCGGACGTGACGCAACATGCGTTCGGTCTGAATTCATTCATTTTTTTGTGGGGGACAACCTTGTTTTTTAATATTAACCAAGTGGATCCAAGTTTGGTTGCGTGGGGGAAAACCCTAGAAAATGCATATAAAGTTGGGTAGGACAGAAGGCTCCGTCTGAGAGCATGCTATTTTTTGACATCCGTCAAATGACCCCAACATTTCTGCCACCAACTTCTATAAGGGATCATGCCAAATTGTTTGGATTTTGACAAGTTTTACATTTTTGTGTTTTCTCGATGAAAAACCGCTGATAAATGGCCGGACATGTCGCAACGTGCAAACGGTGTCGGAAGTCACTCAAACCTAGCATGGATACATAATATGTCAGTTGCAGGATGCAAGAAGTTGGGGTCATTTATTCATAGTCCAAAAAATACCAGTTTTAGGAGTGTGCTCGACTAGGCGAGACAGGTGCATCCGTGAGCATGTAGTTTTTTATAATTTGAATGCCTATGGTATTTGAAATTTTAGTCATTATCAACAACATGAACATTTTCTTGTATCCAAATAATTCCTTAAAATCTCTTAACAATTTTGGAATTTCAAATGTCTATGCAAATTTTATAAACTAGAACACTTGGACTTCTACTTGCCTCAGTCATTTCAGTTGCCACCCTAACTACTGCATCTATCATGGGCATAACAGTCTCCTCTATCACCAGCATAATGTTGTCGACCCCATGCAAATTACCCAGCAAAAGACGTGACCCAATTCAAATCAGTATATGCAAGATTGAGATAGCAAAATTTCCGGGGTTTTTTTTTGCAAGGGCTAGCAAGACAGAAATGTCACACCTCCTGCACCCAAACAGGGTTTGTCGTTGTAGTGAGCTCTAGGCTTGGTACCCCATCATGGGTTGCCATCCCATCTGCAGCCCATTCATGCTCCCTTCAGGTCTTGTCTGTAAAACGACAAGCTAGACCTTGTTAGCTAACAAACAATCCCCCGCCGCCGCTCCTCCTCAAACCCCCCCCCCCCTCCCTCCCTCTTCCCTTCCTTGCCGCCGCCTGAGGCAGCCGCCGGGCAAGCCCGGGGCACCAAGGATGGTGGCGGTGGGGCCTCGGTTGCCCTGCCTCTGCGTGGGGAACCCCGGATCTGGAACGAAGGCTCCATTGGCAAGGCACGGCCGGCTAGCAGTCGTGCGGGCGGTGGATCTAGCGTCCCGGCTACGCGGGTGGCGGGATCCGGTGGTCGTTGGCGGCATGCGGCGTTCTGCGGTGGCCGGTGCGCGCGATCTAGCGCCTCCCCTCCTCCCCTGTTCGGCGTGCGGGCCAGCCTGGTCGGGCCGTGCTTCTTTGGGTCGCCGGTTTTGTACAAGAGGCGATGTTGGTGGCGGGGATCTAATTGGGGCAAAATCCCTGGTCGGCCATGGCCGGCCGCGTCGACGCCTGAGGGCGCCGTTCCCCTCCTTGGAGGCGTCGGTATGGACTAATCCCCTCACTTCCCCTTCCCCTAGGTTTCCCGGACGAAAGCCCTAACTTTGTTGGGTGGCGACGGCGCTCACGGCGTCGTTCCCTTCTTGAAGGTGCCGCTTTGGGAACCTTGGGGCTAGGTGGCGCTTGTGGGTGGTGGGCGACGGCGGTGGTGCGGCCCTATCCTAGCATGGATCTGCATCCGTTGCTTGGAGATGGACCCGCATAGGTGGAGGTCGTCGTTTGGCGTCATGGTGGTGTCGATGGCGGAGACACCTGCCAAGGTTGGTATATCAATCTGCTCTGAAGATGGATCAGTGGAAGATGACGGCGACGACACATGTGAGTGCGTCGGACCGGTTTGTGCCCCGGGCTCAGTATGTGGCTCGGTCGGGGGCCTCTGGCTTTATATGTTAGGCTTAGATGAGAGGTCTGGGTATTTGGTCTAGCTTGCACCTCTTCATCATACAGATTGGAGTAGCGGCAGATATTGGCAAGATGGCGAATTCAGGCATATTATTGTACTATTTTGTAAGGTCCTTAAAAATAATCAATAAAATGGCTGCATGCATCTCCCAAATGCAAAGGCCAGGGTCATCCTCCTTTTCTAATTTTTTTTTTAAAAAACTAACAAACAATTAACTATCGTGAACAATTAAGCACCACAGCACCTTATATCTCCTGTAATCCGCTGATCTCTGACGGTCTTCCTCCACAGCACCTTATGTTGATTGATCTAAGGTTGTATAAGGAAGGATGTAATCTATACAACCTTAGATCAATCAACATAATCTGGCTTTATTATTTAATAGAGCCCCGCTTCGATACACCCCTCCCCCCTCCTTACTAAACGTATAAAGGGCAATATAGACCTTTGATAATTGTACTTAGTCGAAAAGTATACGTACGCGTACATTTTTCTTTTTAAGCTTCAAAAAATATTGCGTCAATTGATATTCAAACTTGAAACCAACAGGTTTAGTTAAACTGCAGTTACCAGCCCGGAATGATAACCGGTTGTGAATAGTTCTACTACATCTTCTTGTTGTGTACATTTCCCGTTTAAGTTCTGCAAGGTTTTCCT
This sequence comes from Triticum aestivum, assembly GCF_018294505.1. Taxonomy (NCBI): domain Eukaryota; kingdom Viridiplantae; phylum Streptophyta; class Magnoliopsida; order Poales; family Poaceae; genus Triticum; species Triticum aestivum. The sequence goes on along the minus strand of NC_057797.1, from coordinate 740,111,396 downwards.
GGGAGATTTTTCTTTTGCTTTTTTCAACACGGTTTCCGCTCGTTTTTTCCCTTTATTTTTCGTTCTATTTTACTTTTTTGTTTATATTTTTCACAAAATTTCCTTTGAATTTGTGAACTTTTTCAAAATTCATGAAACATTTTTCTAAATCTGCATTTTTAAAAAAGTCTGTGAACTTTTTACAAACTAGTGACCTTTTTTTAATTCATGAACTTTTTAGAGATTTTAAATCATGAACACTTTTCAAATTCATATTTTTTCCAAATTCATGATATTTTAAAAATGTTTAACTCGTAATTACGAAGTCATGAAGTTTTAAAATTTTAACTTCTAAACAATTTCCAAATTCGTTGACTGTGATTTAAACTTGTGAGCTTTTTTCAAAGCTAGCGTGCAAAGCTGGCGAGCTGGCGCAATATTAGGCAGCGTCCGACTGGCGCATGAGGGCCAGCTTCCTAATCGGCGATTAAAGCGTTGACTAGGAGCTCCCCGAATAGACAGTGCGACGCAAAGGAATTATTCTAAAATTTTAAAAATGTTTTACTTTTCAAAAAATCAAATAATTTAAAATATAAACATTTAAAAAAAATATGTGTTCCAAAGTTGCTGAAATCAAAGCATGATCAATTTTTAGAAAGAGCAAAAATAAAGTTGAACATGGAAATTTTTTAAATTTTGCGAACTGTTTTGAAAAACACTAACAAATTCGGAATTTAAATTATTTTTTAGGAAAAATACGAGCAAAATTGTGAAACTAATTTATTTTGATGAATTTTCACGAATTTTTTTATTTGTGTAGAATTTTCTTATAAACAGAAACAGTTTCTGAATTCTGAACAAATGTTGAAAGCTCGAACATTATTTGCAATTCCTAGAACATTTTTGTAGTTTTCGAACAAGTTTTAAAGAAAGGAATATTTTTTGAATTTGTCAATGAATTTTGAATACAGGGACCTTTTTGAATCAATGAACTTTCTTTTAATCCGCGAGTGCTTCATTCTGGCCCAACAGACGCTGAAGGGGAGCGATGTCGTCGCCTAGTTGGACAACGGCCTAATTTTTTTTTCTAATTTTTTGTTTTTTTATTAATTCATTTTTCTTCTTTTTGAACTTCCTTATTTTTTATGAAACCTGTTCAAACAACTGAAATATTATTAGCAATAAAAAAATATCAGTTTTAGGCAAAAAAATCAAAACTTATATTAAATGCTTTAAAAAAGCATTTACTCTTTTGAATTTTATCCCTCTGTACTTATTAGTTATGTTACATACTCAAAAATGTTAATCAACCATTTCAAAAATATTTAATGTGTATAGAAAATTATTGACCATGTATTTGAAAATTATTAAACATGTAATAGAGAAAATATGTTAACACAATGGAGTTATTTTTTTCCACACACTAGCATCACCATGGATGGCATGCATGCCAAGTTCCGTTGTTTTCTGACATTATATGCTTTTTCTAGGCTTTCCCGAGTGAAAAACCTAAAATAATGCCCCAACGTGACACAACATGGGTTTAGTGTCCGAATTTTTTCAAATTTTGCATGGAGGCCTTCCATGGGCATGTCCACACACAGGCAAAATTTGGTGTAAATTTGTGCATGGCAGGACCTACACCATGTTCAACCGGGACCGTTCGTGTCTACTTGTAGTGTAAGTCTCGAACCAGTTTGTTTACATTAAGCAAATGGAGCAAAAAAATCACACACTGGCATCACCATTGATGGCATGCATGCCAAATTTTGTTGCTTTCTACGTTATATGCATTTTCTAGTGTTTTCCAAGTGAAAAAACCCTAAAATATTGCACGTACGTGACGCAACGTGCGTTTGGTGTCTGAAATCTTCCAAATTTTGCATGGAGGTCTTCCATGGGCATGCTCACATGCTAGAAATATTTGGGGTCATTTCGTGCACGGCAGGACCTACACCATGTTCAACCGGGACCGTTCGGGTTTGCCCGTAGTATAAGTCTCAAACCAAATTTTCCCACATTAACCAAATGGAGCCAAAAAAATTCACACATTGGCGTCGCCATGGAAGGCATGGATGCCAAGTTTTGTTGCTTTCTGACATTATATGCATTTTCTAGGTTTTTCGAGTGAAAAACCCTAAAATACTGCTCGCACGTGACACAGCGTGCATTCGGTGTTCCAATTCATTAAAATTTTGTGTGAGTGGCTACCTTGGGCATGCCCACATGCTGGCAAAAGTTGATGTCATTTCATGCATGGTAGCCAACACACCATGTACATCATGAACCGTTCAGGTAGGCCGACAGGGCATGTCTCGAAGCACTTTTTTTACCTCTACCAAACAAACCCAAATTTGTTCACGCATTGGCATCACCATGGCTAGCATGCATGCCATGTTTATTTTATGACATTTTATGCATTTTCTAGGGTTTTCTCGGTGAAAAACCCTAAAACACGGGTCGGACGTGACGCAACATGCGTTCGGTCTGAATTCATTCATTTTTTTGTGGGGGACAACCTTGTTTTTTAATATTAACCAAGTGGATCCAAGTTTGGTTGCGTGGGGGAAAACCCTAGAAAATGCATATAAAGTTGGGTAGGACAGAAGGCTCCGTCTGAGAGCATGCTATTTTTTGACATCCGTCAAATGACCCCAACATTTCTGCCACCAACTTCTATAAGGGATCATGCCAAATTGTTTGGATTTTGACAAGTTTTACATTTTTGTGTTTTCTCGATGAAAAACCGCTGATAAATGGCCGGACATGTCGCAACGTGCAAACGGTGTCGGAAGTCACTCAAACCTAGCATGGATACCTAATATGTCAGTTGCAGGATGCAAGAAGTTGGGGTCATTTATTCATAGTCCAAAAAATACCAGTTTTAGGAGTGTGCTCGACTAGGCGAGACAGGTGCATCCGTGAGCATGTAGTTTTTTATAATTTGAATGCCTATGGTATTTGAAATTTTAGTCATTATCAACAACATGAACATTTTCTTGTATCCAAATAATTCCTTAAAATCTCTTAACAATTTTGGAATTTCAAATGTGTATGCAAATTTTATAAACTAGAACACTTTTCCCAAAAAGATGAACAAATACCCAACAATTGATGTTGTCACAAATTGTAAACCACATACTTTTTAGAAATCTATCATTTTTCAGAAATGCAAAATTTCTTAAATTTGTGAAAAACAATTAGATACCAGGAACATATTTTGAAAATCTAGAACATTTTTAAAATTGAAAACAATATTTGAAAACAACAAATTTTTTTCCTATTCCAAAAATATTTCAATTTTATAACAATTTGAAAAAGAATAATAAAGTTCAAAAAAGGAGAAAAAATAATTAATGAAAAAAGAAAAGAGAAACTAAAAAAGAGAAAAATAAAAAATATGCTCATGCCTTGGTTCAACTAGGTGATGATATCGTTCCCATCGGGTGCCTGTTGGCCCACCCAAGCGTTCGCGGATTTTAAAAAAGTTGATCAAATTTGAGAAAAAAAATCACAGGCTTTGACAAATGTTCGTAGAAGTCGAAAAGAGTTCATGGATTAAAAAAATGTTCACCGATTTGAAAACAAAGATCACAAATTTAAGAAAATATTAATGAAAAATGTTCATTTTAAGAAAAAGGTTGATGTTTTAAAAATAGTCCATGAATTTTAATGAAAAGGAAATAAAAGAGAGAAAAATAAAAATAGAAGGGAAACAAGACAAAAAAACCACAACATGTTTCGAAAGATGTTCGGAAATTGTTCATGGTTTGAAATTTTGTTCAAATTTCATAAAATCTTTGCTAAAATTTTGTTTATAAATTCAAAACTGTTCGGCATTTCAGAATTATTCACAATTTTTCTATAAAAGTTTCAAAAAAATTCAGAAAATATTTCAAATATATTAACGCTCTTATGTTTTCTTATATATTTCGCGCTAGAATATATCACATGCAATGTTGGGGTGAGGGGGCCAACAGTGCTTGCCTTCGAGTGGGAGGTCTAGAGTTCTAGGCCTGATGTTCTCTTATTTTGTCAGTATTTTGAATTCACTTATACGAGCTCTCGCGATGTACTTTTGAAAAACACCATCTTGCCCTTTATTATGAACGGGTATAGGGTAATCGAACCGTTGATGTGCTTAGGGGGGAGGGGGGTACCGAAGCAGAAGTGTTTGGGATAAGGTATCAAACCTTGATATTTTTGGTATATCATGTTACATTGCTTACGATTGGCATGTCATGGACATCACATTTTCATTCCATACATCTATGAAATATAAACTACTCCTTCCGTCCAAAAAAAACTTGTCCCAAGCTTGTTCCTCAAATGAATGTATCTAACACGAACTTAGTGCTAGATACATCAATTTGAGGGACAAACTTTTTCGGAGAGGGGAAGTATGTCTTAGCGGGTTGGATATAGATGGGGCGGGTGGGGCGCGGCAAAGCCGCAATTCCTATGTTCTCTTTTGGAGACAAAATGTTACTTAGCATTTGGTATGTCATGGTTGGACACAACTATATTATCTTTAGAAACAATTTTCATGCTTCTATGCATTAAACTCGTCCATTCTCATGACTCTTCTCGGAACAATATATATTTTGTTTACACGCTTGGGCGACGGGTTGAGCCAGGCACTGCGCACCAAGGCGTGATTTCTAACTACTATAGAATCTAGCCGCAAACTTCACTCTTGCTTGTGTGATAAGGAGCTTGAGTGCTCTTCTACTAAACTGGTTTGGGCATTATTCGGTGCCTCTCATCATGGGAGACATGTTTAACACACCTACCTTTTTCTTGAAAAGGAGGATGGCCCCCTGCCTCTGCATCAATTGATGCATGCAGCCATATTATTAAAAAAACGTAACAAAGTCCTAAGGTTCAAAGAAGCTCATATCCTGAGTAAAAGTCTAGAAAAAATTAATCTATAAAGCGCCACATCCGGGATAAAGTGCCATATCCGGCGATTAAAAACAGGCTACGATGACTACACAGTGTACACACCTAGCCTATTATTAGCTCGCCCTCCAAATCAGCTGAAGATAGCCCGTGCCACCATCTCCCAGTGGTTGCACCCAATAGCCAAAACCTGCCTGAAGTCCGCATGAGTGAATAATGATCACATACGGATCTAAATTGTAGCTCTGTAGATAACCTGCAAAAATTGTTGAATTTTGTTCCATTAAAAATCATATCGTTCCTATTGTTCCATATAGCCCAGTATAGTGCACATATCCCTATCCGAATATGTTAGGTTATGTGTATGTCCACTCCATTAAGCCACGTCCCAAATAACGTGTTTATGCTCATTGGGGATGTACGTTAAAAGCTATACGAATCGATCACCATAATAATTTTGCAAGTGGACACTCGAGAAATATGTGTTTAACTAATTCATTTTAATCACAAAAACAACACCTGGAGTTACCAAACCAGTTTCACCAAGTTACCTTTGGTCAAAATGACTCTTTTGTGAACGAACCACATAAAGATTTTTATGCGAAGCGGAACTTTAATCTTCCATATGTGCAAAGATCTCGACAATAGCCCGGAATCAATTAAGTCATAATACATGGATTTGAATGGGAAAATTCCATTCGTGGTTAACTTCCAACTAATTGTATCTGCCTGGTGTGTAAGTTGAACATCTATCAATCTACGGATCAGTTGCAACCAAGCATTCCAATGTTCCCCTACGAGGGATCTCCTAAATTATATACTTAGTGGTTTCGAGTTTAATACTGTGGCGACATAACCCTCCTTACGTTGCACAATATTATATAAGGATGGGTATTGCAAAGCCAAAGGCATTTCCCCTAGCCATGTATCCTCGCAAAATCTAGTAGTGGTACCATTACCAACTAGGAACTTCACCCGTTGGAAGAAAGTTATTTTTGTCTTCATTAACCCCTTCCAAAAGGGTGAGTCCATTGGCCTAGCATTAACCTGGGCCAAAGTTTTAGAGTTTAGGTATTTATTATGCAAGGTTTGGACACACATACCCTCGGTCTCAATAGATAATCTGTATAGCCATTTGCTAAGCAGACATCTATTCTTAACCTTTAAATTTTGATCCCTAGTCCATCTTGGTTTTTTGGTCTACAAATGATATCCCATCTAGCTAATCAGTATTTCTTCTTGGCCTCATCACTTTGCCAAGAGAATCGGGATCTATAGAAGTCAAGTATTTACCGTACCCCTACCGGTACTTCAAAGAAAGAAAAGAGGAACATCGACAAACTCGTCAAAACCGAGTTTATCAAAACCAGCCAACCTTCATACAACATTAGCTTGCCCTTCCAGCAGCTTAGTTTTTTTCAAACATATCTTCTATACATTTCCATTCCTTGTTCGTTAAACGCCTATGATGAGTTGAGATGCCTAGATAGCTAAATGGTAAGGAGCCCATTTGACTCCCAGGCAGATTTCTATAATCGTCTTGTTCCTCTTTCGCTCTCCCAATGCAGAACAATTCGCTTTTATTGAAGTTGATTTTTAGTCCAGACAATTGCTCGAAAAGACATAAAACAAGCTTCATATTTCTAGCTTTTGCAAGATCATGTTCCATGAAAATAATACTATCATCCGTATTGTAGAACGGAGACACCCCCCTCTACAAGGTGGGGGACGAGTCCTCCTACTTGGCCACTCTCTTTAGCCCGTCCAATAAGTACTGCCAACATATCTGCTACAATGTTAAACAACACAGGACACATGGAGTCCCCCTGTCGTAAGTCGTAACCCCTTACGTGTCTGGAAATAATGACCTGTATCATCATTGACTTTTATCCCGACACTGCCTTTCTGTATAAATGAATTCACCTGAGATCTCCAAGATTCATTGAACCCCTTCATACGTAAGGCTTGCTGGAGGAAGGGCCATTTGACCATATCATACATTTTTTCAGAATCCACTTTGAAGATAACACCATCTAGTTTCTTCGTATGGATTTCATGCAACGTTTCATGTAGGACAACAGCCCCTTCTAGGATGTGTCGTCCTGGCATGAAGGCAGTTTGAGTTGGTTGCACGGCCGAATGAGCTATCTGTGTCAACATGTTCGTGTCAATCTTTGTAAAAATCTTAAAGCTTACATTGAGAAGACAGATCGGTCGAAACTGCTCAATCCGAATAGCCTCTACCTTCTTTGGCAACAACGTTATTGTTCCAAAATTGAGATGAAACAGATTTAAGTGACCATCGTACAAATTATGGAACATAGGCATAAGATCTCCCTTAATGATATGCCAACATTTTTGATAAAATTCCGCCGGGAACCCATCAACCCGGGCGTTTTATTATGCTTCATTTGCGTTATTGCGTCAAACACATTTTTCTCAGTGAAAGGAGCAGACAACACCTCATTCTCTTCTACGTTGAGTTGACGTATGTTCCCGATCGCGCTCTCATCTAGAGATATGAAACTTTCTTCGGGTGCTCCGAAAAGTTTCTTATAATATTTAGAGATGTACAATTTTAGGTTCTCATGTCCTACAATTGTACCCACATCTTGTTCAAGCTGCACCTACTTGTTACAAAAATAAATAAATCAAGAATATAGACAGACAAAAATGGAGGCATGCTTGCAATTTAGGTAAAACCATATCAACTAATAAACACACTCATGCAATTGCAGTGCTAGCTCCTAAACAGCAAGATTTATAGTATTACCTCCAACCTAATATTCTTGTCTTAGATTTGTCCAGATACAAATGTATCTATTGGGACGGAGCGAGTACTAATTAACGGCAGGGGCTGGGTTTTTTTATGTGCATTGATGCTATTCAACTAATACGTGACCGTGCCTCCATCGCCTACCGAACTAGGGAGAAATCTTCTGGGTAGTGTAGGCGTGGTTTGCAGCATAAGGGTTGGGAAGGAGGTTGCACCTGAGTAAGTTACAGTTTTGCATTATGGTCTGCCTAGGGTGAAAGATGCAAACATCCCCTCTAGAAGCAACCCCAAATTCTTCCTCGTCGATCTTCAATATGTACTGACAGCAACACCACCAGATAGTTTAGCTATCCTCTCGTTTGCTGTTCTTTTTCATGTGCCTGTTCAGAAGCCTGGAAAAATTAAATATTGAACAAAACATTACTTAAAGCATTTTCATCCACACTTCAACTGACATGTGCAAGACAAAAATTAAAGCTATCTATACTGGAAAAACAGAGCAGCCACAACAGACTGGACAAACAGAGGAGCCACAAGAGAAATCAGTAGAATATAGAGAGTTTGGTCTAAAAGTAAAATCAGTAGAATACTAAAATGCTACAGGAGGCTCTCTGAGTGAGATCACACAGGTACACAAATACCAAAATTCAATCAGGTTATAACACAAGTACATGGTTATGCACAACAGAAGCACAACATGTTGGCATACATCCTCAAATTCATGATAACACATGTTTCCTATAAAACGGTAACAAGGCTTACTAAAGAAAGTGTTTTTTTTCTTGTTCCCATTACTGAAGAAAGTTGGTTCACATTACTTCAGTAAGCATTTTTTCCCATAGTGATAGCAGTGAGTTGGTTCATACCAGTCTTGGGTCCCGAGCTTGACGGCGAGGTAGGGGAACTAGTGGTATTGACGGTGAGGTAGGAGGAAGACAGAGAGGAGCAACCGAGGTTGAGGAATACGATGGCGGGCGGTGGCTCTCCAGTGAGGTGGAGGAAGAGGACAGCGGCTGTCCGGCGTGGCGTCGATGGAGCGCAGGGGCTGGACGAAGGCTCGGGCCGGCGTCGCAGGACGGGGAGGATGGAGTTCAAAGGCCCAGTAGCATGTTTCTCGCTTCAGTCTATTCGCTGATGTGTTTGTTCGATTTTTTCTGATTTTATTTTTCGTTCCTTTTTGTTTATACTTTGGTTTTTCTTTGTTTTCTTTTGCTTCTTTTTTGGTTTTTTCTTTTTCTTTCTTCTTTTATTCTTTTTTCTTTGTTTCTTTCTTGTTTTATTGGTTTTTGTTTGTTTATTTCTTGGTTTTCACTTTTTTCATCTTTTGAACTAGTTTTTATTCTTTGGTTTCCTTTTTTCATTGGTTTTGTTTTTTCTTCTTCGGTTCTTCTTTTAGTTTCATTCTACATTTTTAACAATTTTTTATACATACAATTTTAACAATTTTTTAACATTTTAAAACATCATTGTGTCATGTCTAATTTTTTCCATACACATTGTACATTTTTGTATACATTAGCAATATTATATATATATATATATATATATATGTTTAAGATTTTTAAATACATGATTTAAAAATTATAAAACATATATTTTATGTCTATTTTTTCTCATACACATCGTACATTTTCACTTCCTGTAAGCTGAATTTCTTCAGCTGGCTGTACACTTTCCCCCCTTCGTAATTGAAAACCAGAGATCATGCTATTTGCAGCAAAAAAAGACTGAGTAAGGTGAGATTCCTTTCTTTTCAGAATTCTGATGTGAGTTTTGTATTATCTATCTTTTTGATATTCAGAATTCTAATGCGATTTTTGTATTACACACATTCCAAATTACAAAACGAGTAAGATGGAACCACCTACGAGCCTCCACAACGATTTGGCTTTCTTGGCCATCAGATCACTCTCACGGACGCACGGGATTGACTTGGCTGTCCCAAAAATCGTTTACAGTAACTTAAAAAAAATTGTTTACAGTAATTATTTACCGGGCCACCTACATGGCCCTCTCGAGCATAATTTTGGAGCTGCTGCTCCACAGATTTAGTTCCACGTTGTGTGCGGGGTCCGTACAGATCAAAGCCCATGAGGTCCAATCGAATGTACGCAGCCATCCAATACGTTAATGGCTGTATATAGCAACTCGTTCATCGAGAGCAATGGAGACCGTTCGAAGCTTCATCCCCAACGGAGTCGCTAAAAAGTGTGCTCGCACACGAACATGTCATTTGTGTACCCTCAACGCCGAACATGATGTGTGGCAGCATGCACTGAGGGAGGCTCACCGGAAGCGCGATAGCAAGACAATCCGGCGGTTGCTTTTGTAGACCCAAAACCCTGCTCGCCCGGGAGGGACCCCTTTAGGACAACGCGACGGCTACGGGCTACCCGGGTCGGGTTGGGCACCCCTAGAGTCTCGAGGTTCGCTGCCCTCCAATCTTGGGGTGTGTTTGTTTTGTATCACCAGCTGGAACATAATGGGTCTGACCCGCACCCAGGACTCGTTCGCGTGTTTGGTTCGGTCGAGAAAGGAGAACCAAGCCGTTCCCAGAAACTGAATATTTAGTTGATATGCGGAATCCACTCGTACCTCCAAATCGAAAGAACCATGCAGAACCGGTCACTCACCCTCGTCTCCCAACTCCCCACCACGATATGCGCCAGCGCCGCAGCTCTCTCCCTCACCTCCCCGTCATTTCTCCCTCTCTCGTTCCCCATCTTGCTCTCACCTCCCTCGAATATCCTCTCAGCGGGCGAGCTGCGGACGAGCTATTGCTACGACGGGCTAGCGGCGATGAACACGTGCCTCTTCACCTCCCTATTCTCCCTAACAGTAGCACAGGCGGAGGACTCGATCGACAAGCAGAGAGCAGGAGTGGCTAGCTAGCAGGGATCCTGGTGATGGTAGTACGGGTTCATATATAATTTTGATCCTAGCAGAGATCGGCTCTTTCCTCTCCTAATCCCCTAGCTCAGCAAGCCAAGACGTGATGGATTTGTGTGTATATGTCATCGTGTATGCTAATACAAAAGAATTATAAATGTCAAAAAAACTACAAAAGAATTATTTTATACATGTATTCTATTGGTTATCGCTACTATATTGGTCAAGCTGATGTATAAAAGGAAGTCATTTTAGAGAATATATTGACTAGTTATTGCCACATTCCATCTCTCCAGCCAAACACATGAATAGAACCATTCCATTCCATTTTTTAGTTCAAACCAAACGCAAGAACGGAACCGACGCATTCCTCCAGAATGGAACCATTCCATTCCATTACACTTGGTTCTCAAACCAAACACACCCTTGAAGAATGACGAAGAACGAGAAGCAGGATGCAAGGGAGAGGGATAAAGATAGATGAACACGAAAAGTATGATAGATTGATTTGTTCGATTTTGTGTTGTTATTTCAATCGGTCGTCATCCCTTATGTATATAAAAGGCGGCTGGACTTTTCGTGCAAGGAAGTGGTTTGGATTCACGTACAAAACCCTAATTTAGGTCCAACTTGGATGTTTGACCCGAAGTTTCCAAAACTGCTCGGTTTAAAAGTTGGTTGCACCTCGCGGGTCATTTTTGAGGCAGTAAATGACCTTGTATGGAGAAGTGCCCAAATCAATTCTAACAGTTTCGATGAGGCGAACAACTTTCATTTGAACGTTTTTTATGCGAGTCCATCTTGAGGGCTGAATCACTTGCGCAAAACAGGCAATAACTTACGCTAACCATCAGACACTCATATGGATGTATTGTGTTGGGCGTCACTCTTTGCTGATGGTAGGGTCACACTAGCGGGCTTTAATTTTTGCATACGACCTCATATTAAAATGATTTTTATATCAAAATCGACCATTTCGACGAGGCTAAGACAACCATGTAAACTGTTTTCTCATATGAGGTCGTTTTGTAGGTGTAATCATCCAAACAATAACCTAAAAACGAAATATTAGTACTTCCAACACAACTTAGGCCCTCGAGATGAGATCGGATGGCGATGACCAAGACTTCAAAGATGTTCATGTCGACGATACAAAACTTCTTCATTAGAGCACATCTTCGTTTGAGGTCACTTTAATAATGTTTTATTTCGTGCTAAAATCTGATGTCAACAACAAGCTTGAATATGATTATGTTCTGATGGTATCAGCTAAATCAACATATGCACTGCACAAAATTCAAAATGAACATATGTGCTGCATTTTAAGCATATCTAAGATCCTTGAGTGGCTTTCCACATTTAGTTACTTTACCAATGTGGTAACATTGGAGACTGAAGTCGGCACCCAATTAAGCAGTGTTGGGACCTATCATCTTCAATCTTCATGATGTAATACACTACACTGTGAAAACAAGGATGGCTGGACCCCTCAAGTGTAAAAAAGAGTAATAGGTTATTTTTAATTTTTGTGGGGGCAAAACAATAAACAAGTTACTACAAATGTGGTTACAGACCAAGTTAAAGGGAAGTCTAAGTCCCATGTGCCACGGGCCACCACAACTTTGTAGTAAAAGAATAGTCATGTGCATTAGTCATGGAAACCTAGCCTAATCAATAGCAAGTCATCACTTTCATCCAACTCTGAAAAATATGAACTTTTTCCAGCCTTTATACAAAAGTACCAATTCAGAACTTCATACCGAATGACTAACATAGGAAGCTCACAAGCACAAGTTTCATAGAAGGAAAAACAACCGCATAAGTGATCCACACATGATCGAGTAGCTTCTTCCACTAGACAAGGTGAAAAAAGATGCAGAAATTACTACCAAAGTTCTCAAAATAAGGAAACCATATATGAAAATAACACAGGGGATTCCAATGTATTCATAAACTATTCATTTATTTGTACGAATATGAATATACAAACTAGAGATGTTTACATAAAAGATCAATGGAAGTAAATATCTAGCAGGCCTCTACCTCGGTGATAGTAATGTCATCCACGGACATGCCCACATTATCTCCGTGGTCTCCTGTTCCATGGTTCTGTTGTCGAAAGTATAAAGGTTCCTTCGGAGGAAGAAGCGGAACTGTTTCATTTTCCAACATGGAGACAATGGATGACATGCATGGCCTATCATCTGGATAGTCTTGAACACATAGAAGACCTATTTGAACGCATCTAACGACTATGTCAAGTGGACAATTTTCCACAATTGACGAGTCCACCAATCCTCTCGCATTTCCATCTTTCCATAACTTCCACGCCTAAACCAATGAAATCATAAAGTTATTATGATGCTTTGAGTTTTTGAAAATAGAGAATTTTATGTACTTACATAAGCCGTAAGGCTTGGTGAGTCATCCGCTATGACATGGACTGAACTAATCTTTAATCTGCTTATAATCTCCAACAGTAGGACACCAAAGCTATAGGTGTCAGACTTGACAGAATAGAAACCTTCCGTTGCGTACTCAGGAGACATGTAACCGCTGTTTGAATCATTTTCAAAAATTTATGTTATTTGACCCCTAAATAATTACCATGTCAAACTATAAGTTGGTTTCATGTATTACTTACAGTGTCCCGACAATGTGGGTAGTTTTTGCTTGTGGCTCATTTCCCTCAAATATCTTTGCTATACCAAAATCAGATATTTTGGGGTTCATTTTTGCATCTAGCAACACATTGCTTGCTTTGATATCTCTATGAATTATTGTCAACCTCGAATCTTCGTGTAGATAAAGAAGCCCCCTTGCAAGCCCTTTAATTACCTTGAACCGGGTTGGCCAATCAAGTATGGATCTCCTTGTAGTGTCTTCGAAGGCCAATGCAAAATAAACTCAGTAAACCAAAGAAAGTTTTGCAAGAAGTCTTCAAAAGAAAAAAAATGGTTTGTGAGTTGTGACCATAAGTTAGAACATACCAAAAAGGAAGGCATCCAAACTTTTATTATGCAGGTATTCATAGACTAGCAACTTCTCATCCTCGTGAGCGCAATAGGCAAGAAGCTGAACGAGATTCTTATGTTTCAATTTGCTAACCAAGATCACCTCATTTTTGAACTCATCGGCCACTTGCCTAGAAATCTTACTGAGTCTTTTTACAGCGGCTTCCTTTCCGCCTCCGAAAATCCCCTACATCAATACATAATTCTTAAATTTGAAGTGAACACGAGAATGGAAAAAATCTAACAAGATCACTATCGTGAAATGGCATCTTACCTTATAAACTACTCCAAAACCACCTCTGCCAATCATGTTGTTGTTTGAGAAATTATTTGTTGCAGTACTGATCTCTTCAAAACTAACCGACGGAAGCTCTATATTTATCTCAAGTTCATTGAGCGTGAATATGTCCAAGGGTTGTCGCGTAGCATTGTTCTGAATATTGTTGATTCTCCGTTCACCTGAGATGAATACCTTCACATCAATATTGCCTTACAAATACGTCATAGACAATGCATCTTAAAAAAACTGAAACAAAAAGTTGTTCTACCTCTTAACTTGTATGCCCATACAAAAGATGCACATGTGAGAATCAAAAGACCAGCAATTATTGGTAATGCAATCTTCAGTACAGTACCCTCTTTGTTAACTGCACAAAATAAGAAATAGTCACCAAGTGAATGAAGCTTTCAAAATTTAACATGCCTTTAGTTAAGTGTACATATATTCTCTAGATTCTATTACTACCTAAATTCTCTGACTTTAACATCCAAAAATACCAAATAAATTTTGAGTTCAAAGTTTTTACGATCTGATAGTTCTACATGATTAATGCGGGTGATACCACAATGGTCTGTATGATGTGTTTCTTTTAATCATGTTTAAATTTAAACTGATTTGTTTAGGAGCGGCGTATACCAAGTCGCTTGTCGTGAAACATGATGCGAGGCATGGTCGCTCCAATTTCATATACCTACTCTACTCGCTTTCGTATGCACCATGCATGCTGTTAGCTCGTGGGAGAATCAGTAAAAATATCTGAAATGAAACAGTGTATGATTGTTCTAAAATTAATGGTTCATTGGTGTTTCTATATCTAACTTATTTACTTTATAGCATCTAAAAACAAGATATCATGAGCTGGTACTGTTACGCAGGAAACGATATTTCAAAAACCTATGACATCAAGTAGCAGGAAAAAAATAACGATGAGGTTAAATAAGAAAAGGAAAAAGGAAAGAGATTTTAACTACAAGAAGGGGAGGAGATTGCTCTGAACAAGAAGATGGTTAACTTTCCACATTGTTGTTTCTTCTTGGTAGATGATGTTTTCTTGTTGTTGAAAAAATTGGTAGAAGATGCTTAATTATGCAGGTTAACTAAATGCTCTGTCATAAGCTGCCAACGCAACAATCAACAGTCGCGGCAAAGCGCGGCTACTCTTCTACTCCAGCCCCGTGGTTATTTCTTTCGTGTTGTACAGTCTAAGATTCGAATCCGGTCATACACACAGATTGGGATTCAGGGGTTATATGCGTTTACATGGGCTTTTTTCTGAGAAGAAAATTGAGGGGGTGTTCGCAAAAAAGAACCGTCCAGATGCACCCATTTGGCCATCTAGCCAGGGACAGCAGGGCCCCTCTTGGCCATCCAGTCGTCAACAATGGGTCCCCTACCACACTATCACGCTTCGTCAGCACCGTGGCAGTGTACGGCCGGAATTTTTACCGTATTTACATGCCAAAGCCAAGATGATGCATCAGTTCAATGCATATCACAAGTTCTAGCACCAAACTGATCGTTTGCGCCAAGTTCAAGCATCACTAGTGTTATTGGCTCAATTTTAAATGCCAAAAGTAAAGCAAGCAATAGTGACAACATGCGGGTTTGTGAAGGAATAACCACCTGGATACAATACACTGTCATACGTACCTGGAGATTTGGGTGCGATGACCAATGCAGCGGCACTAGCATTTGTCACACACGTGAACGTCCAAGACTTCTTCCCTGCCTCCCGCTTGTGGACGCACAAACCCCCGGCATTCTCGCAGCCCCCGCACTCACTCACCACCGCCGACCTCGACCACCTAAGCTCGAAGCCTTTTTTCGGCGCAGGGACGACGTCGTGAAGCAGGTTTGTAGTTGTACCGCCATGCGGAGACGTTCTCAGAACCGGCACTGCGACGACTTTCTCGCATTGGGTGGTGTAGTCGTACGGGGGCAAGTCGCCATGGAACACGTAAGTGCTCTTGCGTTCCTCGCTGTTGAGGCAGTCGATGAGGTGTCCCGCTCCAGCGCTGTCGTCGATGTAGGAGCAGTTCACCAAGAAGGTGAGGTTGGTGTCATTGGCGGTGAGTGAAAGTGTCGGGTGGGAGCCGGACGAGAGGATGAGATTCCGGCCGACGAACGGGCAGGCTTTGTTGTGCTGTGAGAAGAAGTCGAGGTCGAACAGGGAGACCCTCCGGTCGCCGTCGACTGTGTCGTCGTAGAGGATGTTGGTGACGGCGTATTCCCCCGACGGCAGGAACAGAACGAGTGTGCGGCCGCGGCATTCGAGGCGGAGGCTCGGATGACCGCAGTGCCAAGCGTCGCCCATATCGACCCAGAACGGATACCGGATTTTCACCTTGCCGCACTGGTGGGCCGGGCAGACGGCGTGTCGGAGGCCAGCACGCCGACGACAAGGAGGCTAAGGAGGAGAAACATTATCTGGAGAGCTGTGTTGTGCACTTTTTTTTATTGCTTTGTAGGTTTTTCTTCAAAAATGCACGTTCTGGTCCTCTTCTCCCAAGGCCCTCCTCCATTTTATAGGCTTCGCAAGCCCATGCATTATGGCTCGGCCCGGTTTCGTGTGTGCCCGGCACTACCCTGAACTGAATTGGGCACCTATCGTGTGGCGTTGCTTGCCTCGCCCGGTTGGCGAATCCTCGCTTGGCTGGCTTGTCCCGGTTTCCTGTGTGCCCGGCACTACCTGAACCGAATTGGGCACCAATCGTGTGGCGTTGCTTGCCTCGCCCGGTCTCCCAGGGTTTTTTTTGAGCGATAAACCAACTTTATTACTCAATTGTCAGGTTTACCTGAATTACAAAAGGATCGTGGGGTGAACCCAACCACACATGACGTCCTTCTTCTAAGGATGTAGAGAACTCCTATTTCTTCTTTCTTTTCCAAAAAGCTAGGCTTTTTCTTGCCTCCCGCCGGCGTTGTCGTCGGTCCGTCCCGTCTCCGATGGTCTTAGGGCCATGAAGGCGGAGTGGATCTCGGCTCTTGCCAGTGGGAGGGCTCCGTTTTTAGAATATATATTTTTAGTTTTGTTAGGGTTTATGTCCTACTCAGGAAGGCGAGACGGCGGCAACTTCTTGAAGATGGAATAAAAGTCTCCCCGCCTAGCCCCCGTTTCGGTGATGCGTCTAGCATCGTCGGTGGACATGTGGAGGTGTGTCTCCGGCGGATCTGTCTTTGATGGATTTGCTCGGATCTGTTCGTCGTTCGTCTGTGTTCCTGTGTCTTCAGGTTGGATCCTTCTCATCTACACTTTTCATCGGCGGCGGTTGCTGTTCTGGTGCGTTGATTCTATGAGGCCTTAGCACGACGACTTCCCGACTGTCTACTACAACAAGGTTTGCCCGGGTCCGGCGATGGAGGGGCGATGACAGCGGCGCGCCTTCAGCTCGCTTCAGTGCTTGTAGTCGTCGCTAGATGGTTTACGGATCTCGATGTAACTTTATTATTCTAGTGTTCGTTGTACTATCATGATTATTTTGAGGGTTTGAAACATTTCATTCAATTAATCAACGTGTCGAGCAGAATCGCTGGCAACCAAAGACTGGGCAAAGGTAGGGGTGAGACCCGGCCATACGGCTTGGGGTGCAAGCTCCATCTTCGACCCGTATAGCGCTAAAACGTTTGCAACCTTATTACATGCCTGAGGGCAATTGATTATACAAAAGTCGCTAAAGTTCAGAGTAGCAAAAGCTTTTATTTTTCTAAATAATAGATTGAAAGTTTTCCTCGCAAAGAAAAGAAAACTCCTATTTGAGAGCTCCTAGGATGTAGAGAACTCCTATTTAATCGTGTGGCGTTGCTTGCCTCGCCCGATCTCCCAGGTGAGATCTCCTATTTGCCGCGCGCCGGCGGCAAATGATAGAGCCTTCGCTGAAGGCATAGCGCATGGGCCCGCCCATTAGGACGAAACGAGCTCCTGTCAAGTAAAAAAGTAAACAAAAATTAATGCGTCAGCAAGAGCTCGAACTCACACCTCCCTTTTCACAACGAGAGTAGCTTAACAATTTTTTTTTGGTGCGC
Source organism: Triticum aestivum (assembly GCF_018294505.1). Taxonomy (NCBI): domain Eukaryota; kingdom Viridiplantae; phylum Streptophyta; class Magnoliopsida; order Poales; family Poaceae; genus Triticum; species Triticum aestivum. The sequence goes on along the minus strand of NC_057797.1, from coordinate 740,093,533 downwards.
TGTAGTGATTGATTCGAGGCGGGAATATTTAAGTAACATACCCTTTTGATTTTTTTTAAATACACATTGAACATTTTGTAATATACGTTGGACATTTTGTAATATATGTTGAACATTTTTTTAAAATAAGTTGAGTCTTTTAAATAATACATGATTAAATGTTTTGTATTATATGATGAACTTTTTTGAAAAAATAGGAATATACGCACTAAACAAATTTCAGATACACCCTGAACATTTGTGAAAATACGTTGAACAATTTGCGAATACATATTGAACATTGTGTAATATACACTGAACAGAAATTCAAAAATATAGTGGATATTTGTATATTCATTGGAAAAAAACAGAAGAAAAAAACAAAACCAGAAGAGGAAAAACAGGATAAAAACCAAAAACCAGAAAATAAAATCAGGATAAAAACCAAACTAGAAGAAACAAGGACAAATCCAGAAGAAGAAACCAGGAACAAAACCAGAAGAAAAAAGACAAGAGAGAAAACCAAAACATGGAAGAAGAAGAAAAAACTACGAAAGAAACAGCAGCGAACGAAAACAAGCACACGAACCCCGTAGTAGGCCGGCGCAACAAGTACGCGACGAAAACAGCTGCGGGTGTTTCCTCCACAGCTTGACACCCGCGCGCGTCAAGTAGGAATTGCCCTCCCAAGTACAGTTTTCAACCGGGGACCTGTCGATTAAGGGACAGGAGTAACCAGTAGGCCATGTTAGCGCTTGTCTTTTCTATACTACTTATAAAAGAGCAAACATAATCTTTTTAAGTGCATCCCACAAAACGTACACGGATACATTACCATCGCATGATTAGTCCCATTAAACTCAATCTAACGGCTAGCCTTAACCTATCTGTTCTCTGTGTGCACTTAGCAATTTACATTGACTGACCGTACTCCACCGTGGAGGAAAATATGAAGTTCACGCCTGGTCAATTAGGAAACTATAATCACGGACACATCCTATTAAGAAACTAATCACAGACGCATCTAATTATTAGGAAACTAATCACGAACGCATCCTATTATTAGGAAACTAATCACGGGTGCATCCTATTATCTATACTACTTATAAAAGAGCAAACATAATCTTTTTTAAGTGCACCCCACAAAACGTATACGGATACATTACCACCGCATGATTAGTCCCACTAAACTCAATCTAACGGCTGGCCTTAACCTATCTGTTCTCTGTGTGCACTTAGCAATTTACATTGACTGACCGTACTCCACCGTGGAGGAAAATATGAAGTTCACACCTGGTCAATTAGGAAACTATAATCACGGACACATCCTATTAAGAAACTAATCACAGACGCATCTAATTATTAGGAAACTAATCACGAACGCATCCTATTATTAGGAAACTAATCACGGGTGCATCCTATTATTAGGAAAATAATCACGAGCGCATCCTATTAGGAAATTAATCACGAACACATCTAATTATTAGGAAACTAATCACGGATGCATCCTATTAGATAACTAATCACGAACACATCTAATTATTAGGAAACTAATCGCGAGCGCATCCTATCGTCTCCTATCAGGGAATCGCGATCGCGGGTAACCTGTCGTCACCAGCCCACCACCCACGCGAGCCATAATGGGAGACATGCGAAGAGGAGCTGCGGCTTCCTCCAAACACGCACACATGCCGTCGCCGCCTTCGTCTTCTGCCTGGAGGGCGGGTCACTCTTCTACTGACTGCAACGACTTTGCATCATACAGAGAGACCAACCATGTTTCTCCGAATATCTTGAATCATGATCCTTATGACTTCATCTCTACTACTTATAAGAAGTACATTTTTTCATTTGACTATTTTCCTGACATGGGAGGTAAGGTATGTTTTATCCACTAGAGTTGCTAAAATTGGAAGCATATCTGCAGTTTTTTCTTTCTAAACCGGCATTTGTTGGCCCTTTTTTGCCACGGTTATTCTTACAAGTGGTAGCCTACGTATCATTATTACTACAAACTCAGAGGATATTTGTTATATTGTCAAAATTTTAGAATGTTGAGCCCTTAAAGAAATGTGTAGTACTCAAGTAACTGTTCCAAGTTGTCATATTAATGCTTTTGTCTAGTGATTAACAAGTATAATTGCGCAATTTATCAATGAAATTTTTATTTGGTTTACATGTTCTATTTACATAATAAAGTAAGTCACTTTTCTTGCTTCCAGACGTTACAACACTTGTGGTGTAATAGTAGAATCGGATGGTCCAACTAGCATTTTTTTTGTCTTGTTTCACAACTGATTCTATGCAGTCAAGACATCTCTACACTTCTCTATGTGACAATGGCTTCCTCTTTTCAACAAACCATAGAGGTCTCTTCCCGCTATTGTGTGGTTGACACTCAATTGTAATAATAATTCTTGACTGGAGTTTGTTGGCACTGAAACGGTTCCTTAGCTTGTCCTAAGTGACATTTTCATGTGTGATTATACTTGCATAAATGTGTGCATATGGAGAATCATGATGAATCTTCTAAATAATTTTGAGTTTTATACATTGGGAAAAGTGGGTGGTCTTTTAATACAGGAGACATGTTGATTAAGGAGAAACGATATTTCAAATTATTTGTATGAGTTGGGAATAAGAGATTGTGTACTTTATAGGGAAATTTCAAATTTATGAATAAATTGTCTTGTATTAAGTATAGTATAATGTGTTAATCCAAATAGACGCGTGTTGCACGTGCACACTTATTAGTTCAAATAGACGTGCGTTGCACGTGCATATTTACTAGTTTAGGATATGTTAGCGCTTGTTAATTGACACTTCTTTATCTCTTTTTATTATGGAAAACGTTTCTAATCATCCGGTTGATTTCAGCCGGGCGTAAGCCGCCTCCCCAGCCGCCACGTGGCTATGTGTTTTGGCTGATTCCACGCTCGTTCCTTTGTGTGTTCACATGGAACCGCTGTTGTTGATGTTTTACCTCGCGCACACGCATACGTCATATAGCTTGTGCCTACACGGTAGCTGCTGCTACTCCCTCTCTCATTTACTACCTCTGCCCTTGAAAGAGTGTACTTTTAACTTTATTGGAGGGTTAAAATATCTTAAAATTTGACCGAGTTTGTGCAAAAATATATCAATGCTTGTGAAACTAAATAGATACATGACGAAAATATATATTATCATGAATGTAATGCTACTAATTTGATGGCATAAATATTGGCCTATTATGATATAAATACGGTCAAACATTAAAAGAATGACTTTTCAATAAGGCTGGTCATAGTGGGGAGTAACTTAGACTAGTGTCTAGGCTAAGTTACTACCTTCATAATGCAAAGTAACATAATAGTAGTAATTTAGATGGCTTCATTAATTACCTTGTAGACTCATCTAGTCTTGGAAACCGCTATGTTACAGTAACATATTATGTTATCATCTCTCATTAATTAGTTGCCACATAAGCAAAAAAATTTTGAAGTGCGTTATGTTACTAGTTAAGTTACTTCCACTATGACTAGCCTAAAGTTAAAAGTACACTTTTTTCAAGAACGGAGGAAGGAAGTACCCTTCAAGTAGCCTTTGTCTCTTTAGTGAGTTAACCGCATGGCTCTGCATGCTGCATGCCGTAACCATTCTAAGCAAGCCTAGCGCGAGTTTGGCACTGACCATTGCTTTTGTTTAGCAATTTGGGCATCCCCGTTGCATGTAAAACACTAGCAACTTTGAGTAGCCTTTTTAACGCCGCCACCACGGCCGTCAAACCATTGCCATCGCAGCTGCCAGACCGCTGTTGTATCATCGTCGAAGCACCTGTGCCATCATAGCAGCACTGACATGGTCGGGAAGCACGCCTTTGCAACATCATCGAAGTAATCGTGCCTTCGTCGCAGCATCGTCGCAATCATCGAAACACGTCATTGCAACATGATCGAGATCGTTTGAAGCATGCCGCCATCGCCGCGACTACCAAAGCACCCGTTGCCGCCAATGAAGCACGGCGTCGCAACATAATCAAAGCAGTCAGGCTGCCGTTGTAGCATCACCGCGGCCCTCGACGCATGTCATCGAAGCACACCGTGGTCGTTTGAAGAACAACGTCGTGACATCGTACGCCCAATGAAGCATGTCGTCCCAACATCATCGAAGCAGTTAAGCTGCCATCGTATCATTGTCCCGACCGTCAAAGCACGCTGACGCAGCATCACCGAAGTAGCCGGGCGGCCATCGCGGCATCACCATGGCCGTTGACGCACGCTGTCGCAGCATCACCGAAGCAGTCGGCCTACCGTCGCAGCATGCGTAGTAGCATCGCTGCAGCCGTTGAAGGAGCCGGGTCACCATCATAGAATCTGCCATCCAGCGACGCACTACTTGCGGCCTCACATCGACGCCCGCTGCAGCAGCATCGTCGCCTCGACTTGTAGTGTGCGAGCCCTCGTTCGTAGCAGCCACTTCGGCGCATGTCTTTGCAGCATCTCTTGTAGCTGCAATGGAGACGGTCGTTTTGGCTTTTAATGTTGCATGCTGCTACCATACACTTGCTAGAGGTATGGCCAACACTACCAATCAGTCGGATGATAATCACGTTTTTCAAAACCGCCTTGTGAGCCGTGCGATTAGGCCCAACCAGCCATCGGATTTTCGGGTCACGTGGGTGCGTGAAGCCAATCAAACCACCGCTTTCATACAAACCTGTGTTCACACATATGTACGCATGCAGAGCATTTGACTATGGCGTCGCAACGCGGCTGTCCGTGCATTGTGGCGCGAAGAGTTTCAGCCATGCACGTTCATGGCTTATGGTGGCACGGAATCAAAAAATGAGGGCCAATGCTACGAATCAACCGGCTGATACCCGGGAGATTTAAGCCGCCTGGCTGACCGTACGATCATCCCCACAGCGTCGTCGGATCCTTCCTCTCCAGCCGTTTGAATAGTCTACGCTCGCACAATCTCCTCTTCACATCACACAACAACCCCATTCTCTCCTTCGATCTCGCAGCACCTAGAGCCACCAGCGAGATGCTGCATCGGAGCCCGGGGAGCCGCCGGCGAAGCTTCACTGCAGCTACAACATCGGCGCGGTGGCGCTCCATCACAGCACTGGACGCCTGCGGCTATGCTCCATTGAAACACCGGCCGCTTCGATGATGCTTCATCACAATCCCGACAGCCACCGGCGAAGCTCCATTGCAGCACTGGTGTCCCTCCGGCGAAGCTCCATTGAAGCACTTGACGTCCTCGACGGAGCTTCATCGCAACACCGGCGACCGACCTGCGAAGCTTTCATTGGCAGCAACGGGTGCTGCGACGCAGCGCACGGCGAAGACGGTGGAAGCTGAGAATATGCAGCGCCCACGGCCATTGAGGATGCTGCGATGTAGCGTTAATGACGATGGGTGCAGCGACGCAGCATGACGTCCATGACGGAAACTCCAACACGGCGTGCACGATGACGGCTAAAGCTGTGATGCAGCACCGGCGGCCATGGCGGATGCTGCGATGCAGAGATAGGTGATGCGATGCAGCGCGATACGATGTCGGCGGCCATGGTGAAAGTTGTGATGCAACACTGGCGGCCATGGCGAAAAGCCGCGATGCAGCACGAGATGTTTGCGGTGCATCGCCGTCGGCTACGGCGGGTGCTGCGATGCAACGTCAACGACGGCTGGTGCTGCAATGTAAGGCGACAGCGGACTGCGGCGGCAATGCAGATGCTTCGTCAGTGGAGGGAATGAGATGCGGGAGATTGATCGAGCGAGGAAGAGTGCGGCCGTGGAAAGAGATTTTTTTCAGGCAACCGTGGAAAGAGATAAGATGGGAAGAGGTGAGCGATGTGTGGGCTACAGAGGGACACGTGGTTGGACCACGAGGGGGTTTACGCCAAGGAGAAATCAATCGGTTGCGCTGGAAAGTTTTCGGGTGGTTCTTAATTGGGTATTTCTTTTATTCCTTTTTCTTGTTTCTTTTCTTTTTTTCTTGTTCTTTTCCTTTTTTTTCCTTTTTTTATTCTTTTCCCTTTTTACTTTTTTCTTCAATGTGTGAGGTTTTCTAAATTCTTTAATTTTTTATTCAAAATCGGTGAACTTCTTTTATGAATTCCCGATTTTTTCCTTCTAAATGGATGAACTTTTTTCAAATTTGTAAAGTTGTTATCAAAATTGATAAAAAAATTAAATTTGTGAAAATTTTCAAAATCAATGGAATATTTTTAAAACATGATGAGTTTTTTTAAAAAAAAATTAAACTTTTTCCAAAAAGTTAAATAAAATTGTAGTCCCGTACCCCTTCACCTGAGATTAGGCGATTAGGGTTCCCCCACCTCCTGTCGGCCCCGACGCGGATCTGCCTTGCCCTCGTGGCCTATAGGCCATGGAGGCGTCGTGGATCTCGGTCATCCTCGGTGCGAGGGTTCCATTTTCTGGCGTTATGGTCAAGGTTTTTTGGGGCGGCGCTCAGATGACGGTGGCGGCGCCTCGTTCAATAAAGTCTCCATGGCTGCAGTCCCATCTCGGCGGCGACGTTGAGAAGCTTGTGGGAGTGGTGTGGTTCTCAAGGATTTCTTTTGGCTGTGGGGATTTCCGGATCGTCAAGGACGTTCATCGACGGTTATTCCTTCTTCTTCTCCAGGACGGATGTGGTCTTCTAGACCCGTTCGGCGACTTCCCGTTGGCAACCAACAACGCCACGCCGGCTCACGCGGGAGCGGTAGCGGCGGCGTGCCATCCACAATGTTTGGAGGTTGAAGACGAAGAGCATCTCAAGGATTTTGTTGGAATTTTCGTTCTTATTTAGGTGCTTCATACTATTCGATATTTCTTTTAATCCATGGTCCTTTGTGCAAAACAAAGAACTGATCAATAAAGAGTTTTGGAAACACCCAATCAAAGTATCAGTTTTTTTAGTTTTTCACTTTCCTTTAATAGAAATCATGAGCGTAACAAAAATCTTCTCAAATTTTAAAAGTGCAAGCGAATTCAAAAAAGGTTCACGAATTTGAAAAAAGTATTCATTAATTCAAAAAACTTTCGTGGTTATCTAAAAGTAATCACGGTGTTCACGTCAAAAATGTTCACTAAATGGAAAAGGAGTTCATGAATTGGAAAAATATTCGTGAACCCAAAAATATTATTTTACATTATGAACAATTTTTTGAACTTTAAGAACATTTTCGGAAAAATGAGAACATTATTTTAAAATGTAAAAAGTTTTTAAATGTAATATTATCATTTTTTAAATTCAGAATATTTTTGAAACAGATAAATTTTATTAAATTGCAAAAGATTAGAAGATTTTGTATATTGTTTTGAAAAACAAGAACAATTTCTGGAAATTCACGTTTTTCTAAAATAAACAATTTATGAAGTTCTGATTGTTTTTCAAAATTTACCAATTAAAACATATAGAAAATAGAAATATCAAAGGCAAAAATTAAAAAATGAAAAGAAAAGAAACCAGTTCAGGACCTTCCTTAAGGATCCCAAAACCCCTGACACGTGAGTCGTCAGAACTTAAACTGTTGCTACGTGCTGTACATTTTTTTCTTTGAACGTAGTACAAACGCAAATGCTCATACATATGCGCATACATTCATTCCATGAATACACATACAAACCCTATGAGCACTGTTGTGAGACTGAGTTAATATATTATCACGAAGTCACCGTAGGCATCTCGTCGTCGACGAAAACATCTCTTGCTACTGAAAGCACATCACCGAAAATTCTGAAATAAATCTTAAAATAATGCGGGTACCAGGACGTGAACCCTGATGGGCAAGAGATACCACTGTCTCTCTAATCATCTAATCACAGATTAATTCGCCTATGAGCCGTACATAAAAATTAGGATCGGGACCAAACTTGCACCCCGGCCCATGGGAATCGCCCGATCCGTTAGGCTGTTCTACGTTTTTCATATCCGTCTCCTGTCGTATTTCGTCTGATTGCTTTTGTTTTTCAGATCTAAGGTGTATGTGTTATTTTTTGCTAAGGCAATTCCTTACAATCTGGCTTCACTTGTAAAAAAATGATTAAATAGGTCAAATCATCCGATTAATGCTTTTTGCAAGTGTTAGAGTACGTAATGGGCCTAATGGCCTGGGCTGGCGGTATAGCCCGTCAGTCTTAGGGTTAATTAGAGATAAGGGTCGCTTACTTAGTAGTTAAGTAAACCTTTTTATATAAGGAGAAGAGATGCATCAATCTAATCAAGCAAGAAGCAATCAGTATTTGCTCGGCTTCCCTTAAGAAGCCGGGAGACCTAACCCTAGCCGCCTCTTGCGCCACCCCGTCTCTTCTCCACCACGTAAGGACGACGCCCAGCCGCCGGCCGCTGCGCCCTTGACCTCGTCTTCCTCCATCTTTCCCCTACAATCTCCGCCCTAGAATCGGCAGAACCCTACCTCCTAACACCTTGGTATCAGGTAGCTCGGTTTCGACCATGTCTGCACTACCACCAATCCCGCCGCTGCCCACCACCACCGCACCGCCGCCGATCCTCTCCACGGCGCCGCTGGCCCTACCCACTGCGCCACTTGGCTCCACCGTCGGCGCCTCCACTGGCCAGTCGCCGCCCCCCTCCACGGGTCCGCCGCCACCACCCTACACCGCGCCGCTGGTTTACTCCCCGGCGGAGATGACCAGCGTCCTCAACGATCTCGTCACAGCCGTCCAGGGGATCTGCCTCTACTTGGCCGGGCCCTACGGGCTGCCGCCGACCGCGTCACCAACCATCGCCACCGGGCCGATGCTGCTGCCGTGGCAGCAGCCGCACCCGGCGGCCTCCGTGGCGCTCGCCGGGCCGTTGCAGCCACAGCTATAGCTACCGCCGCCACCGCCCTGGCAGCCCTGGAAGCCGCCGCACCAAGGGGCCACCGGCGCTGGTCGAGCCGCTGCAGCTGCAGCCAGCCCCCGCCTCCGCCCCACTCTGGCTTCAATGGCCGGCCGCGGCCATCGCGGTGCCCGCCGCCTCCGCCGTTCCCATGCAGCATCAGCTGCCGCTGCAGGCGCCTCCGTCGCCCAGCACCGAGCTGAATACAACCGCGCCGGCAGGCGTGCCGATTCAGCAAGTGCGGTTCCCGCCGTCACCGTCCCAGCTTCCAGCCTGGTTGGCCAGGACGTCACCGCCGCCAGTCTACACCATGGTCGCGGACCAGCCGGCGCCCTCCCTGCCATACGACGGGCCCTCCGGCTCCGCGGGTTTCCACACTGGCTGCGCCGGGCCACCGCTTCCCAGCGGACCACCTGTGCACACCAGACCGACGCCATCCTCTTTGTTGCTCCGTACCGCCGAGCCGTACGCTCGCGACGGTCATGCTCAGACACCGCCGCGCTTCGCCAAGATTGACTTCGCCACCTACGACGATGCCGAGGACCCCCTCAACTGGCTCAACCAGTCTGAGCAATTCTTCCGGGGGCAACGCACGCTCGCGTCGGAACACACCTGGCTCGCCTCATATCACCTTTGGGGCGCCGCACAGACGTGGTACTACGCCCTCGAGCAAGAAGAGGGCGGCATGCCCCCATGGGAGCGCTTTCGCGAGCTATGCCTCCTTCGCTTCGGGCCGCCGATACGCGGGAGCCGGCTAGCGGAACTTGGCCGCCTTCCCTTCACCTCCACGGTTCAGGACTTCGCCGACCGTTTTCAGGCCCTGGCATGCCACGCGTCGGGCGTGACGGCGCAACAGCGGGCCGACCTCTTCGTCGGTGGACTTTCGGAACACATCCGCATGGACGTGGAGCTTCGGGGACCCCAGGATCTCCAGACGGCCATGTACTACGCCCGCGCATTTGAGCGCCGTGTGGTGGCCATCCAGCAGGCATTGCCGTCTCGGGCCGCTGGGTCGCTACCCTGGCCGGAGGTTCCCGCGCAGGGTCGGCCGGCTTAGGCTTCCACGACACCCCTCGCCGCGACCGCGGCGCGCCCGTTCCGCCGGCTCACCTCGGCCGAGCTACTCGAGCGTCGCCACCAAGGGTTGTGCTTCAACTGCGACGAGCCCTACACGCCCGGCCACGTCTGCCCGTGACTGTTCTACCTGGAGGCTGCAGACTACATTGAGGAGGACGTCGTCGCCGCCGACCTGGCCGCCCCAGCTGTCGCGAAGGTGTTTGACGCTGGTTGATCACCTCGAGGAGTTCAGCCAGCGCTTCCCCACCTTACAACTCGAGGACGAACTGTTTGTGCAGGCGGGGAGAAGTGTTATGACCGGCATGCTTTAGCAATAAAAACAAATAACTACACAAACAACAAAATTCTAACAGGGAAAACAGATGAGCGTTGCAATGTGAGGTGCAGAACAATAAATCCACAAGCGTGGCGCTCACCGACTTGCCTGGTGCTTGACCATAGTGACGGCGCCGCTCTGCCTTGCATCAGGCATGGCGTCGGGTATAGGGATGTACTTATCGCGGATGATGTACTCTGGAGGCTCATCTTCGTTGCGTTGTGCATTTGAGAAAAAATTATATTAATTGGTAAGAAGCAATTGCTGTGATGATCGATCGAAAGTGAAGTAAGATGAAAAAACAGATAGCAGAGTAAAAGGGAAATAATAAGACAACAAAACTGAAAACCTGAAGCACAAATCAGTGATTACCAGTATGAGAGATCCATTGCCGAGATGGCCAGAAGCAGCGCCCTGGTGTATGACCTGAATGTTCATTGCCTTGCACACGATCGAAGGGAACAACTCCATCTTGTTGTTCTGCATGCAGAAGATGGTCTTCAAGTTAATGTGATGTTTGCAGTAGAAGAAATTTAAGCAATTTGATTAAGATGAACTGTTCTCACCGCATCAAGGAAGGCGTCGACCAACTTGATGATGTTCATGATGACGACGACACTGTCGTGCGTCCCTTCACTCATGGCCGAATACGCGACGTCAGCTTGCTGCTGCTTCCGAGAGTCGACGAGTCAGCTGAGCATCCCCGCGCGCTGTGCCCGCCGGCCGGGCGCTATGTCTGTTGTATCTGTAAGATAAGTCACCAAAACCAAAGATCATATATGTGTTCTTATCTGCTAGGAGTTTTAGAGACACAACAGACAATGGAACAACTCTGAAGGCAACACCCCAAACAGTCTTTCAAAGCACTGGAAGCATCAAGACCTATGTTGTGCAATCTTCGTTTTTCTTGTAAATTATCATGGGTTGGTTGTGATATTAGCTCTTTGTCCTACCCATTTATAAGTCACACTCTTCTTCTTGATTTTGCTGCACCCACACTTGATCATCAGCAATATAAATAGGATAATATTTTAAGTGCTAAGGTCATATTTCTAGCTTAAATAGTTCAGTCTGCCTGTCTAATTTAGCAGACGGTACCTTTGAATATCCAGTTCAGGCGATCTCTAGTTGGGGAACGCTAGACTTCTTGGCTACACTTAGTCAGGAGGCTAATGGTGGTGCATGATACGTCTCCAACGTATCTATAATTTTTTATTGTTTCATGCTAAATTATATTCTATTTTGGACATTATCGGGCTTTATTATACAGTTTTATATTGTTTTAGGACTAACCTATTAACCGCAGGCCCAGCCCAGAATTGCTGTTTTTTGCCTATTTCAGAGTTTCGCAGAAAAAGAATATCAAACGGAGTCCAAATGGAATGAAATCTTCGGGAACGTGATTTTCGGAACGAACGTGATCCAGAGGACTTGGACCCTACGTCAAGACTTCAACCAGGAGGCCACGAGGTAGGGGGCGCGCCTACCCCCCCCCCCCCCGGCCCACCCTCCACCCTCGTGGGCCCCCTGTTGCTCCATCGACGTACTCCTTCCTCCTATATATACCTACGTACCCCCAAACTACCAGATACGGAGCCAAAAACCTAATTCCACCACCGCAACCTTCTGTACCCATGAGATCCCATCTTGGGGCCTATTCTGGAGCTTCATCGGAGGGGGCATCGATCATGGAGGGCTTCTACATCAACACCATAGCCTCTCCGATGATGTGTGAGTAGTTTATCTCAGACCTTCGGGTCCATAGTTATTAGCTAGGTGGCTTCTTTTCTCTTTTTGGATCTCAATACAATGTTCTCCTCCTCTCTTATGGAGATCTATTCGATGTAATCTTCTTTTGCGGTGTGTTTGTTGAGACCGATGAACTGTGGGTTTATGATCAAGTTTATCTATGAACAATATTTGAATCTTCTGAATTCTTTTATGTATGATTGGTTATCTTTGCAAGTCTCTTCGAATTATTAGTTTGGTTTGGCCTACTAGATTGATCTTTCTTGCAATGGGAGAAGTGCTTAGCTTTGGGTTCAATCTTGCGGTGTCCTTTCCCAGTGATAGTAGGGGCAGCAAGGCACGTATTGTATTGTTGCCATCGAGGATAACAAGATGGGGTTTATATCATATTGCATGAGTTTATCCCTCTACATCATGTCATCTTGCTTAAAGCGTTACTCTGTTCTTATGAACATAGTACTCTAGATGCATGCTGGATAGCGGTCGATGTATAGAGTAATAGTAGTAGATGCAGGCAGGAGTCAGTCTACTTGTCTCGGACGTGATGCCTATATACATGATCATACCTAGATATTCTCATAACTATGCTCAATTCTGTCCATTGCTCAACAGTAATTTGTTCACCCACCGTAAATACTTATGCTCTTGAGAGAAGCCACTAGTGAAACCTATGGCCCCGGGTCTATTTTCCATCATATTAATCTTCCAGCACTTAGCTATTTCCGTTGCCTTTTATTTTGCTTTAATTTTTTACTTTGCCTCTTTATCATAAAAATACCAAAAATATTATCCTATCATATCTATCAGATCTCACTCTCGTAAGTGACCGTGAAGGGATTGACAACCCCTTATCGCGTTGGTTGCGAGGATTTATTTGTTTGTGTAGGTGCGAGGGACTCGTGCGTGGCCTCCTACTGAATTGATACCTTGGTTCTCAAAAATTGAGGGAAATACTTACGCTACTTTGCTGCATCACCCTTTCCTCTTCAAGGAAAAACCAACGCAGTGCTCAAGAGGTAGCAAGAAGGATTTCTGGCACCGTTACCGGGGAGGCTTACGCAAGGTCAAGTCAAGATTTGGACTCCTGACAACGAGCCATTTCTGGCGCCGTTGCCGGGGAGTCTACGTAAAACTCAAGTACCCATCACAAACCCTTATCTCCTGCATTACATTATTTGCCATTTGCCTCTCGTTTTCCTCTCCCTCACTTCACCCTTGTCGTTTTATTCGCCCTCTCTCTTTTTCGTTCGCCTCTTTTTGCCTGTCTCTTGTTTGCTCGTGTGTTGGATTGCTTACTTGTCTCGATGGCTCTACCAAGATTTGGTGATCCTCACCTTAAAAGGCTAGAAGAGATCGAAGGCAACGTTAGGAGTTTCATGGTCTTACAATTTGAACATAACAATTTCTTTAGGAACGAGCTTAAGGAACAAAAAAGCTTTATGAGTTATATGAATAAAGAGATCGATGATATGTCTAAAGAATTTGATGGTTTGAGATCCCAAATTGCTCATCTTGAGAAGTTAATAGCTGAAATTTCGGATAAGCAGTTCACCTTAGTTAATAAGATGGCCGCTAAGCCGGAAAACTTTGAAAACAAAGATGAAGATCTAAAAGTTATTGATGTGTCTACTATTAAATCTTTGTTTTGCAATATGAATCTTGATAATGATGGGACTGAATATGATCCACCTTTACCTAGAAGGCGTTCTAGAAATTCGGAGTTTTTAGATCTTGATGCTAAAATTGATAGAAGTGGTAATAAAGAGGTCAAAACTTTAGATCTCAATACACCCACTATTTTGGATTTCAAGGAATTTAATTATGATAATTGCTCTTTGATTGATTGTATTTCCTTGTTGCAATCCGTTCTAAATTCTCCTCATGCTTATAGTCAAAATAAAGCATTTACCAAATATATCGTTGATGCTTTAATGCAATCTTATGAAGAAAAACTTGAGTTGGAAGTTTCTATCCCTAGAAAACTTTATGATGAGTGGGAACCTATTATTAAAATTAAAATTAAAGATCATGAATGATATGCTTTGTGTGATTTGGGTGCTAGTGTTTCCACTATTCCAAAAACTTTGTGTGATTTGCTAGGTTTCCATGTTTTTGATGATTGCTCTTTAAACTTGCACCTTGCGGATTTCACTATTAAAAACCCTATGGGAAGAATTAATGATGTTCTTATTGTTGCAAATAGGAACTATGTGCCCGTAGATTTTATTGTTATTGACATAGATTGCAATCCTTCATGTCCTATTATTCTTGGTAGACCTTTCCTTAGAACGATTGGTGCAAATATTGATATGAAGGAAGTGAATATTAGGTTCCAATTTCCATTAAAGAAAGGCATGAAACACTTCCCTAGAAAGAAAATAAAATTACCTTATGAATCTATTATGAGAGCCACTTATGGATTGCCTACCAAAGATGGCAATACCTAGATCTATCCTTGCTTTTATGCCTAGCTAGGGGCGTTAAACAATAGCGCTTGTTAGGAGGCAACCAAATTTTATTTTTAGTTTTTTGCTTTTTGCTTATTTTTAGGAATAAATATTTGATCTAGCCTCTGGTTAGATGTGTTTTTATGTTTTAATTAGTGTTTGTGCCAAGTTTAACCTATAGGATCTTCTTGGATGATAGGTATTTGATCTTGCTGAAAATTTCAAAAACTTTCTGTTCATGAAAATAATTGTTAAAAATCACCAGAAGGTGATAAAATATTGATTACATTTGCTGCTGGTAAATAAACAAATTGTCTAGGTCTTCCTATTTTGGCTGAATTTTCATGAGTTCCAGAAGTTTGCGTTAGTTACAGATTACTATGGACTGTTCTGTTTTGGACAGATTCTGTTTTTCGTGTGTTGTTTGCTTATTTTGATGAATCTATGGCTAGTAAAATAGTTTATAAACCATAGAGAAGTTGGAATACAGTAGATTTAACACCAATATAAATAAATAGTTCATTACAGTACCTTGAAGTGGTCTTTTGTTTTCTTTCGCTAACGGAGCTCACGAGATTTTCTGCTGAGTTTTGTGTTGTGAAGTTTTCAAGTTTTGGGTAAACGTGATGGATTATGGAACAACGAGTGACAAGAGCCTAAGCTTGGGGATGCCCATGGCACCCCAAGATAATCTAAGGACACCTAAAAGCCAAAGCTTGGGGATGCCCCGGAAGGCATCCCCTCTTTCATCTACTTCCATCGGTAACTTACTTGGAGCTATATTTTTATTCACCACATGATATGTGTTTTGCTTGGAGCCTGTTGTATCATTTGAGTCTTTATTTGTTAGTTTACCACAATCAGCCTTGCTATACAAACCTTTTGAGAGAGTCACACTTGATTCGGAATTTATTAGAATACTCTATGCTTCACTTATATTTTTTGAGATATATAGTTTTTGCTCTACGCTACTAGGAAAAAGGCTACTAGCAGCGCGGGTACCCGCGCTACTAGTATCGTGCTACAGCTAATAGATAGCAGTAGCGTGGGGTAAACCCACGCTACTAGTACGCCTGTTAGTAGTAGCGCAGATGGCACCGCGCTACTACTATCTCAACCAGCGCTACTACTATCCTAGGTAGTAGTAGCGTGCACTTCTCCTCCCACGCTACTAGTAGGTAATTAGGAATTAAAAAAATAAAATTTAGATGCATTATTCCTGGATAGAAAATAGACATGCCCAGTGCGAAATAAACTCATGTCAAGGAACAACATCTCAACCGAAAGAAATCACAACATCCCATTTACCATCAGACTCGTGTCAAGGAACAACATCTCAACTGAAAGAAATCACGACATCCCATTTAACATCAGACGAACACAACCATCATCTAAAGGTGGGTACCTTCCCTAGCATTCCACCACTAACCTAAACAGACCACTTCTCTAGATGTATCTACTAAGGCTTGGAGTTCAGACATCGGTGGACCTCCCCCCGGACGGTGGCGTCGAGGACCTCCATCTTGGCGACCTCCGACATCGCGATCACCTGGATGATCATCTGTGTGCAGTAGTCACTAGGCTTCACGGTGAAGTCCGCCTCCAAGTGGTTGAAGAGCACGACACCCACCGGGCCACGAAAATTCTCCTCGATCACCCCTGCACCCATGTCAGGAAAGTGAAAACTTGTTGGTTCACGTGCTGTGTCCAAATCTAGTATTGTATTTTCTTTCGTTTTTGCGCATGCACATGAATCAATAGTAACAGCCGAAGGCTGGTCCTTACTTGTTGCTCGACACGTGAAGAAGGCCGGGTACCCTCCTTACTTCCGCTTATCTGTAGACAAGGAATAGTTTCAGCTAACAAAGGAAAATGAGAACAAAGAGCAATCAGTAATTCTGAGACAAGAAATAACTTCTGTTGTAACCCGTGCATTGTATTCTATCCCAAGCTAAACTACCTAGTATTTGTCGTAGTCATGGTGAACTCGCTTTCATTTTCAGACAATCCTGTATCTGTCATGTTCCTCCGTAGGTTTACACCGGGCTCATTTGGCTCCGGCAACGTGGCATTCTCACCGGCCAGCCTCATGACAACCAAAGACATCACCGGCCTGTTCTACAACATGGGCCTTTTTTTGTAAAGAACCTCTACCAGAACCAGACTCGGATGGTGTTTTTTTTCCTTTTAGTATGAACTGGTGGTGGTGGTGGTGTTGAGAATGCAACATGTGAGGGGACACCGACAAAATGGAGATTCTCCTGTTGTTGTTGTCTAGGAAGGGGGACATGAGATGGATAGTGCATTGGCTGGAATGTTGGCGTTCGTGGACTGCTTGATAAACTAAGAAAGCCATCAGGTGGATGGGTATACATTCGCCTGAAACAAATAGGAGGAAGTAAGATAACAGTTACTTAACAGCAAAGTAAAGAAATTAACGCTTGCTGTTAGAATCTGCTCCTCCATCTTCCTACCCTTCAGTAGGATAGCCTCAATCGCACATGATATACTCATATATGTCACTGGAACAAAGATGCAAAGAATATGATTAAGTGCTAAAAACAGGTTGACCAAGTAAGGTTCAGAATTGGATCAGGTAAGAAGTTATGCATATCTAAACAAAGAACGTGGCATAAGAATATTCTGATGCGGAGATGACACTTTGTTCCTATAAAAAAAGGTGATAACCTCAATACGACGTATTCATAAATTCGGAGGAAAATCACAGATCAATATTAACCTATACTGCATGTAAATATATAGTTCACAAATCAACGTCTTGCTGTTTGCACATTATGTCAACGCATCAATCACCTATGAAAAAACTTCACTGGGACAAAGATGCAAACAGTATGGTGAAGTGCTAAAAGCATGCTTGACCAAGTAATGGTCATGAATTGAAATAGGTAGTTAGGTGCAGAATTAGGCAAAAAAGAAATCTGATATCCTTGTAACGATGTGTTCTAAAAATTCAGAAGGAAAGCCATAATGGAAACATGCAGACCATCATTTAATATGTCTGTCATGCATAATTTACAATCAAAAGCCTGGTCTTCTCTTTACACATTGAGCACAGCAGTTCCAAGGAGCTTGCTACAATACAGAGATTCTCGGAACTATATTATGCTCCTTGGAACTACATTATATAAATGACATACATAGGAATTGATCCAAATAGTGGACAAATTTAATCAAAGTTCATAAAACAGAACATACAAAGAAAATATAGGAAGAGACGTGAGGTTCTGAGAGGAGTAAGAGGTGAGTGACCATGGTCGGGTTGAATGAATTCATCAGTGTTTGACTAGACTAACTGAACCGAACTGAATTCAGTTTGATTATGTAAAAGGATTGCTACCGATTTACATATACGTGCAGATGTCCTTCAGTTAGTGATACTTCTGAATATGCTAATACTACTACTGTACATACTTCATTCCTTTCAATTGTGTACAAAAAAAATTATCTAGTGATACAGGTTGACTTGCATAGAGTAAAATCAGTACATTTCAACAACACTCAAATTAGACTGTCATGGTGTGCAAAAGAAACCGATGAAGTGAGAATAATATGGCAAGAAACTCGGAATCGATGGACTTATATTCCAGTTTCTTATCAAATTAGATGGCCATGATTTCTGAAAAACTGATACTAAATCAATGGATGACTGCAGTTTATATCCAACTAGGAATTCATGGACATGTGAAAAATTAGATTGAAAAGAGTAATAAGATAGAAGTGATCTATCAACCTGCGGTCATGCAGTCATGCACGAGAAGTGATTCAATTGAAAAACTGATACATAACCTAGGTAATCGGTGAAGAGGCGGCGAGCGAGCGGACCTTGAGCTCGGCCATGACACGGGAGACGGCGTCGGTGGCGGTGGCGTCGAGGAGGGAGCGCTTGAGGGCGGCGGCCTCGGTGAAGTCCTCGGCCTCCACGGCCTCCTCTAGCTGGAAGCGCAACACGGACGCGTAGCTCTCAGCCTGGTCCACCTCCGCGAAGTGCCGGCTCCAGCGGGTCCAGTCCCACGCCGACGCCGATGCCGCGGGGGAGGAGGCCGCGGTGCAGCGGCATGCCGTAGCAGAGGAGGATCTGGCGCCGCGGCGGGCGGGCACGTGCGTGGCGGAGGGGGGCGAGGGCAGGCAGCGGCATGAGACGGGGAGCGGCGGGCGCGCGGCCGCCGGCGTGGTGCACGCGACGGGGGGCGTGGGGGCGGACGGAGGGAGGAGAGGAGATGGAAGGGAGGACGGCGGCGAGTGGGGTGGGGATCTGGATCGGGCTGCGTCGTTTTTTTTAGACAGACGGGGGTGGGTGGTTTGGGATGGTTCGTGGGGTGGGAGGTGGTGGTGGGTGGGAGTGTGGATCGGGCCGGGGTGGACACGCTTAGTAGTAGCGTGGGGGTCTTACCTGCGCTACTACTACTTACTTAGTAGTAGCGCCGGTTTATACCCCTCGCTACTACTATGGCCTATCCCGGGGGCATTGTTGGAGACTATTTAGTAGCAGCGCGGGTTTAGACCCCTCGCTACTACTATCAACTTAGTAGTAGCGCGGTTTTTATACCCCTCGCTACTACTAATTAGCAGTAGTGCCCATTTTTAAACCGCGCTACTGATAAACTTCTATGTATAAGGTTTTTCCTAGTAGTGTCTAGTGCTTCACTTATATCTTTTAGAGCACGGTGGTGGATTTGTTTTATAAAAACTATTGATCTCTCATGCTTCACTTATATTATTTTGAGAGTCTTAAAATAGCATGGCAATTTGCTTTAATTAATATCATGAGAAATTTGATGCTTGATAATTGTTTTGAGATATAAAGGTAGTAATATCATAGTTGTGCTAGTTGAGTAATTGTGGAATTGAAAAATACATGTGTTGGAGTTTGTGATTCCCGTAGCATGCACGTATGGTGAACCGTTATGTAACAAAGTCGGAGCATGAAGTATTTGTTGATTGTCTTCCTTTGTGTGGCGGTCGGGATCGCGCGATGGTTAACTCCTACCAACCCTTCCCCTCGGAGCATGCGTAGTAGTACTTTGTTTTGAGGGCTAATAAATTTTTACAATAAGTATATGAGTTCTTTATGACTAATGTGAGTCCATGGATTATACGCACACTTACCTTTCCGCAATTTCTAGCCTCTTCGGTACCGCGCATTGCCCTTTCTCACCTTAAGAGTTGGTGCAAACTTCGCCCGTGCATCCAAACCCCGTGATATGATATGCTCTATCACACATAAACCTCCTTATATCTTCCTTCAAACAGCCACCATACCTACCTATCATGGCATTTCCATAGCCATTCCGAGATACATTGCCATGCAACTTTCCACCATTTCATTTATCATGACATACTCCATTATTGTCATATTGCTTTGCATGATCATGTAGTTGACATTGTATTTGTGGCAAAGCCACCGTTCATAATTCTTTCATACATGTCGCTCTTGATTCATTGCATATCCCGGTACACCGTCGGAGGCATTCATATAGAGTCATATTTTGTTCTAAGTATTGAGTTGTAATTCATGAGTTGTAAGTAAATAAAAGTGTGATGATCATCATTATTAGAGCATTGTCCCAAGTGAGGAAAAGATGATGGAGACATGATTCCCCCACAAGTCGGGATGAGACTCCGGACTAAATAAAAAAAGAGGCCATAAAAAAGAGAAAAGGCCCAAATAAAAAAATGATGAAAGAAAAAAAGAGAAGGGACATTGTTACTATCTTTTAACCACACTTGTTCTTCAAAGTAGCACCGTGATCTTCATAATAGAGAGTCTCTCATTTTGTCACTTTCATATACTAGTGGGAAATTTCATTATAGAACTTGGCTTGTATATTCCAATGATGGGCTTCCTCAAATGCCTGGGGTCTTCGTGAGCAAGCAAGTTGGATGCACACCCACTTAGTTTCTTTTTGAGCTTTCATACACTTATAGCTCTAGTGCATCCGTTGCATGGCAATCCCTACTCCTCGCATTAACATCAATTGATGGACATCTCCATAGTCCGTTAATTAGCCTCGTTCATGTGAGACTTTCTCTTTTTTTGTCTTCCCACATAACCCCTACCATTATACCTTATTCCACCATAGTGCTATATCCATGGCTTGCGCTCATGTATTGCATAAGAGTTGAAAAGGCTGAAGCGCGTTAAAAGTATGAACCAATTGCTTGGCCAAAACCGGGGTCGTACATGATATGAATATTTTGTGTGGGGAAGATGGAGCATAGCCAGACTATATGATTTTGTAGGGATAACTTGCTTTGGCTATGTTATTTTGATAAGACATAATTGCTTAGTTAGTATGCTTGAAGTATTATTATTTTTATGTCAATATTAAACTTTTATCTTGAATCATATCAAATCTGAACATTCATGCCACAATAAGAAGGATTATATTGAAATTATGCCAAGTAGCATTCCACATCAAAAATTCTGTTTTTATCATTTACCTACTCGAGGACGAGCAGGAATTAAGCTTGGGGATGCCTGATACGTCTCCAACGTATCTATAATTTTTTATTGTTCCATGCTAAATTATATTCTGTTTTGGACATTATCGGGCTTTATTATACACTTTTATATTGTTTTTTTACTAACCTATTAACCGGAGGCCCAGCCCAGAATTGTTGTTTTTTGCCTATTTCAGAGTTTCACAGAAAAAGAATATCAAACGGAGTCCAAACTGAATGAAACCTTCGGGAACGTGATTTTCGGAACGAACGTTATCCAAAGGACTTGGACCCTACGTCAAGACTTCAACCAGGAGGCCACGAGGTAGGGGGGCGCGCCTACCCCCCCCCCCCCCAGGCGCGCTCTCCACCCTCGTGGGCCCCCTGTTGCTCCACCGACGTACTCCTTCCTCCTATATATACTTACGTACCCCTAAACTACCAGATACGGAGCCAAAAACCTAATTCCACCAACGCAACCTTCTGTACCCGCGAGATCCCATCTTGGGGCCTGTTCCGGAGCTCCGCCGGAGGGGGCATCGATCACGGAGGGCTTCTACATCAACACCATAGCCTCTCCGATAATGTGTGAGTAGTTTACCTCAGACCTTCGGGTCCATTGTTATTAGCTAGATGGCTTCTTCTCTCTTTTTGGATCTCAATACAATGTTCTCCCCCTCTCTCGTGGAGATCTATTCGATGTAATCTTCTTGTGCGGTGTGTTTGTTGAGACCGATGAATTGTGGGTTTATGATCAAGTTTATCTATGAAAAATATTTGAATCTTCTGAATTCTTTTATGTATGATTGGTTATCTTTGCAAGTCTCTTCGAATTATCAGTTTGGTTTGGCCTACTAGATTGATCTTTCTTGCAATGGGAGAAGTGCTTAGCTTTGGGTTCAATCTTGCGGTGTCCTTTACCAGTGACAGTAGGGGCAGCAAGGCACGTATTGTATTGTTGCCATCGAGGATAACAAAATGGGGTTTATATCATATTGCATGAGTTTATCCCTCTACATCATGTCATCTTGCTTAAAGTGTTACTCTGTTCTTATGAACATAATACTCTAGATGCATGCTGGATAGCGGTCAATGTGTGGAGTAATAGTAGTAGATGCAGGCAGGAGTCGGTCTACTTGTCTCGGACGTGATGCCTATATATATGATCATACCTAGATATTCTCATAATTATGCTCAATTCTATCAATTGGTCAACAGTAATTTGTTCACCCACCGTAAATACTTATGCTCTTGAGAGAAGCCACTAGTGAAACCTATGACCCCCGGGACTATTTTCCATCATATTAATCTTCCGGCACTTAGCTATTTCCGTTGCCTTTTATTTTTCTTTTATTTTACTTTGCCTCTTTATCATAAAAATACCAAAAATATTATTCTATCATATCTATCAGATCTCACTCTCGTAAGTGACCGTGAAGGGATTGGCAACCCCTTATCACGTTGGTTGCGAGGATTTATTTGTTTGTGTAGGTGCGAGGGACTCGTGCGTGGCCTCCTACTGGATTGATACCTTGGTTCTCAAAAACTGAGGGAAATACTTACGCTACTTTGCTGCATCACCCTTTCCTCTTCACGGGAAAACTAACGCAGTGCTCAAGAGGTAGTAGTGCACCTTTCAGATGAGGAGGACTCTTTTAGATGGAAGCTCACGAGTAGTGGCTTGTTCACGGTCAAGTCCATGTACTTAGATCTCATAAACTCTGGCCCAATCCCACGATCGCTTCACATTTGGCGAGTTAAAGTGCCCTTACGAATTAAGATATTTATGTGGTTTGTTATCAAACAAGTGATCCTAACAAAAGATAACTTATTGAGGCAGAGATGGGTAGGTAGCTCGAGGTGTTGTTTTTGTGATCATGATGAAACAATACAAAACCTATTTCTTGATTGCCCTTTTGCGAAGTTACTTTGGCGGTCGGTGCATGTAGCCTTTAATATTTCACCTCCTAATAGAATAGAAGCGTTGTTTGGAACATGGCTTGATGGGGTGAATACTCATATCGTGTGTAATATTCGGATCGGAATATGCACACTTATTTGGTCTATATGGAACTGTAGGAATGATATGATTTTTAACAGAAAACCTATGATTAATTTCTTGCATGTCATATTACGGGCTACGGCATAGATCCGTACGTGCTCATTACTCACTCCTACGGCCTCCAGGGAGCAGTTGGCTACTGGGTGCAACCGATTTGAGATGGCAGCACGGTTTTTTTTAACATGTTTGGATGGCGATCACTGCATAGAATAGGTCCTTAGTGGATCCTCGTCCAGCCGGATGCGGCTTTGAGACTTGTACTCTTTATTTTTTTTCCTTTGCTCCTTTTGTGAGCAGTACTTTGCAGATCAGACTTTGTTACTGTCGGCTTTTTAATAAAGTGGCCGCATGCATCTTTCCGATGCAGAGGCCGGGGATGACCTCCTTTTCCAAAAAAAAATCAAATCCTAGACTTGAATGGCGAAACCAAAATTCAGTGAGCTATTCTTGGGAAATAACTGCAGTGAACATAGTTTCTTCAGAACATCTGAAATGGTCTATGATTACTCAGATTTCTGAGTGAGCAAAGTTAAGATACGAATTAACTGACCCGAGGTCGAAGTTGAGGTAGCATGCTCGTACCAATAGCTGATTGACTTGATGTGCATTTGTTGGCTGGCAGTTCTCTGAATTTTTACCATTTCGATTGCAAATCAAGTCTGCAATGCACATTTCGTCAGGACCTTTTGATGAGAACAACTATGGATTCAATCTTCGAAGCGGGACTCAATTTTGAGCTTAACATCGGATCAAATTCTCTTGTTTACTATCGGTATGTTTATATGTTTTGGAAATTAACTAAAAAGGTATCTTAATATCGGGTCAGAAGGCAGAAGCCAAACTAAAAAACAGCATAAAGATAATCAATGACTTTGTGAAACAGTTGATCCATCAAAAGAGAAAGAAAATGAAGAATGGAAGTGATCACGCACGGGTTACGATGCTCCATCAATATGATAGTTTCTTAACAGCATGAGTACATTTTAATGCAAAATATATATATTCTAATGACTGATATTTTTCGGTATTTTTTTAGCGTAAAGTTGAACTGAGTACTGGAATAGGATCTCTTGGTCTACAAGCATTTCAAATTTTCATATATGTTCAATTCTATCTTTTATGGTGCATACAAAACCCAAGGATGACATACTATCAAGATGCATACTTTAGAGCGAGAAGCATCCGATGTTACTATGTCTATTCGTACTAGCAAGATTTATTCTTTGTTGACAAATAAAATAGTAGCATCAACAGGATTAGAAAGGTAACATGTGTCATTTGAGGAGCATAGACATAGCAAAAAAGGCAACCACCTGGAATAGGGAAAATCATTGACATGAAAAAAATAGCATTCTAATTTCTAATGGACACCTTCACTGATCCATAACATTACCAACAGGCACTCCAATCAATAGATGAGTTGTCAAACAAGATTTGGGTTAACCATCCAAATCACACTTTTGTCTCGGTTTGAATTGGGTTACCCACCTAATTTCCAACAGGAAGTGCGTAGATAGGTGGTTAGTGAATGGCGACAGTGACTAGCACATCACCCAATGTTCAAGGTGTTGGCTCGAAGCTCCTTTAGCTTTGGAGATGAAAATTTAATGTTTGACCTTTGGTTGAACTCATCAGCATCGACACACGTGCAATGATCTCTTGAAGGATGTCTAGTACTAGCAACAATCCAAGTATAAGTACTAAGTTTTCAGTTAATGTATACATCATTGTTCGCTAATAGTATACTTTTATCGGTTATATGTCATAGTGTTTGTGATAGAATTATGAAGATTCGGCACCAATACTTGACTTTTACCTCGAAAATAAAATGGTGAACAAGGGTGCACATGTGCCCGGATAGAAAAATAATTTCAAAAAAGTTAAACATTTCTGAAACTTTTTTGCAACCAACATAGTGTAGCTACATGTGTCTCAAGTTTCACGAGGAAATGACTTTCGTCATATTCTGGGCAAATAAAAAATCAATAAAATATAGAAGTTACTATTCACATTTTTTATACCTGCAATTTTGCTTTCCACAAGAATTCTATGAAGTCATTTAGTCGCGAAACTTTACACATGAGTATAACAATGGACCATGTTTGCGATAAAAAGATCAGAAATCTTTGTTTTTTAAAAACATTTTTAGCTATATCGGGTGTGAGTAGCCCATGTCCTAAAAATCCACACAGCATTTAACTTCCCTATAAAATCAAATATTACTTGGAACTATTTGCGCACTGCAGCTCTTTTTACCTTTCAGGTGGCATTGACGGAGACTACAGTGTACTTGACCACCAATGTTCTCAAACATCTCGGTACAGAAGAACGTGCATGCCCAGTTCGGCGTTAACAGGTTTGACGATGAGCCACTAGATGGCGGCAACAGAGGTAGGATGCCTTCCTTCTTGCCCATCTCGTACAGAGCTATTGCCGAGAGCACCTTCGCATCTGACGTCGTGCACCAGAGCTGGTCATAGGGGACCATACACAGCTTGATCGGCTCGCCATGGTCCCGCTGGCCCGTTTCCTTCCCTTGGCGAGCCTGATAGTCTCCTCGTCCACGTGCCCCCTATAAAGGAACAGGCCAATCTCTTCGTCACAACCACCATGGTAAAAAGAGGAAGCTGGTTAGTCGAGGTATTGCATGACCAAGAGCAAGTGTATGTTCTTAGAACGGGTGTCAAAATTGCATCAGCATGGATCAAGAGAACTTTTCCATTCTGGGTATATGATGCCAACTGAACATCCCATTTATAGAAGTTTTGCTATGCAGTACTCTTCGCTATGTTTCCAAGCAGCATATATAGCAGGATTCTTACAGATCTACAAAGTTATTGCAAACTGAATTCATTCGGCTGTCTTCTGCTTTTTGTGTTGCATGTGATTCTCAACAAAAACATATGGGTATAATGAGACAAAGAACCCAAACTATGTATATCAATCAGGTCTGCCCAGTGCACGTAAGACAATCTGAGTCAAGTTATGTCATTCTTTTCTGTAACAGAAGTTATGCCTTAATTGTGCATTGAAGGGAATGCAGGCCACTTACCGATGATGGTAGAATTCTGCACCCAGTAGCAGGGTCCAGCAAAGCAGTAAGATCAACCATGCCCTCTAAATTTAACTTTATACCAGTTTCTTCTTCGACCTAGCAACAATCCAAGTATAATTAGCGAACAGTGACGTATACATTAAATGAAAACTTAGTACTTCAGAAATTAAGTCAAATTCCTAGCAGTGGCAGCAAGATTGGTATATGTCTTGTGAACCAAATCGAGCTAAAACAGGGCTAGTGTGACTGACTAGCTGCAATAGCATGCAAAATTCAGTGGATACAAACTGTATATTTGGGGAAAGAAGATACTAACCTCTCGGACTGCGGTGCCAACAAAGTCGCCATTTTCATCATCTAGCATTCCAATAGGAATTCTAGCCTAAAATTTCTGGAAGGGTCAATAATCAATAGAATTTGTGTTCATCAAATAAGCAACCTTTCTATTCGCAAATAAAGCAACCTTTCTCTGCAAATCACAGTTACATATATACCTGTTCAGTAAAACAACATAAGTTTGCCCTTTGGACTCCAAAAGAATCAACACAGCAACAGCAGGCCCTCTTGCAAAGACAATCCCTGGAATCTAAATATATTATAGATCAATAAGATGAACGAAAATCCACAATATGTACTTTAAAAGGTAAGACAGAGTACCGATGACTATTTAGGAACTACTGGAACAATCACAATATGACAAGGACGAACTGAAATTAAATCGAACGAAATAAAGTCTGATGAAAGGAAAAGCGATGTGCACCTGAACTGCAAATGTGAACTACTTTGACAACATACTTTATCTCAGATATAAGAAAACATAATCCATTACGTTGTCTTCCTTGTCCAACACCAACTCTTTAGCATGTCATATTTTAATGAGTGCTCCCAATCATAAAGGATGTCAATAATAGTATATTTATATGTGAACCCCTCTTTCCCTATTACTTCCTATTAATTGCAATGATGACCAGAACTATATCTGCCAACTCCCAACAACTTTTAATCATCATACTCTTTCTATGTGAAGTCATTACTCTCAATAAGATCAATATGAACTTTTGTTTCTTTTTATTCTTTTTCTCTTTTCTTTCATCAACTCAAGATCATAGCAAGAAAATCAAGCCCTTGACTCAACACTAATCTTTATTATATAGCTCACGGACTCGATTACATAGAGAGATCATAAAGCAAAACTCAAAACTAGATCATGCCATTAAATTTATTCTACTAGATCAAGATACTACTAAAAGGATCGAACTAGAAAAATGGTAAAGATAGGAGTGTGATGGTGATACGATACCGGGGCACCTCCCCCAAGCTTGGCAGTTGCCAAGGGGAGTGCCCCATACCCATGTGATTATTTCTCCTTCTTTGTTGGTGCAGAGGATGGTGGTCAAGTAGTGGTGGGCTTGCCCTTCTCTTTCTCCAACTTGCGTCGGAGGGTTAAATTATCAATCCTCAACTCATCATTCTCTATCTCAAGCTTTATTACCCTTTTGCATAATGCCTCTTTGCTTTCTTGCTTGAAACAAGGGGGAACTGGTTCATCTTCATCTTCCTCATTGGGGTACCATATATATGGATAGGTATCCTTGAATATGTTTTTATCTAAAGGCCGGTAAGAAACTGGGCAATCCTCCTCTGAATCTTGAGACGACATGTTGATCTAATCTGCAGCAGCACAGCTCGAAACAAAAACAAAGGATATTTGCGTGATACGGGAGTCAAAACCTTCGGGAGACTATATAATGAATTTTTACCGACCAAAATACGTACCGTGCAAGAAAACGGAGTCCGAAAGGCACACAAGGTGCTCACGAGGTAGGGGGCGCGCCCTCCACCCTCGTGGGCCCCTCGTGTCCTTCCTGGACTGCTACTTATTTTTCTATTTTTCTAAATATTCCAAAACGGAGAAATATTGCCTTAAAAATTGTTTTGGAGTCGGTTTACTTACCGTACCACATACCTATTCCTTTTCGGAGTCTGAAACATTCTGGAAAGTGTCTCTTATGTATTCCTCCGGGGTTACGGTTTCAATAATATTGGTTTCAACATTTATGGGATTACCTGAGATATAATGTTTGATTCATTGACCGTTCACCATCTTCGGATTTGTGCCTTCGAAGTTGTTGATTTTTATGGCACCGGAACGATAGAACTCCTCAATAACGTAGGGGCCTTCCCATTTAGAGAGAAGTTTTCCTGCAAAAAAAATCTTAAACGAGAGTTGTATAGCAATACATAATCACCTACATTAAACTCACGCTTTTGTATCCTTTTGTCATGCCATCTTTAAAAATTTTCCTTAAACAGCCTGGCATTTTCATAAGCTTGGGTTCTCCATTCATCAAGTGAGCTAATATCAAATAACCTCTTTTCACCGGCAAGTTTGAAATCATAGTTGAGCTCTTTAATAGCCCAATATGCCTTATGTTCTAGTTCGAGAGGTAAGTGACATGTTTTTCCATAAACCATTTTATATGGAGACATACCCATTGGATTTTTATATGCAGCTCTATAGGCCCATAATGCATCATCAAGTTTCTTGGACCAATTCTTTCTAGACCTATTGACAGTCTTATGCAAAATTAACTTGAGCTCTCTATTACTCAATTCTACTTGACCACTAGACTGCGGGTGATAAGGAGATGCAATTCTATGATTAACATCATATTTAGCAAGCATTTTACGAAAAGGACCATGAATAAAATGTGAACCACCATCAGTCATTAAATATCTAGGGACTCCAAACCTTGGAAAAATAACTTCCTTAAGCATTTAAATAGAAGTGTTATGATCAGCACTACTAGTTGAAATAGCTTCTACCCACTTAGTAACGTAATCAACAGCAACTAGAATATGTGTATAACCATTAGAGGCAGGAAAAGGTCCCATATAATCAAAGCCCCAAACATCAAATGGTTCAATAACAAGTGAATAATTCATAGGCATTTCTTGACATCTACTAATATTACCAGTCCTTTGACATTCATCACAAGATAAGACAAACTTACGGGCATCCTTGAAGAGAGTAGGCCAATAAAAACCGGATTGCAATACCTTATGTGCAGTTTTGTCTCCCGCATGGTGTCCTTCATAAGCTTCGGAATGACACTTGCGTAGAATCTGTTCCTTTGATGTACTTGGGACATGGCATCTTTTCAATAGCATCAACCTTGGCTTTATCAACTTCAATACCTCTTTCAGAAACTTTATGCCCCAAGACAATACCTTCATTGACCATAAAGTGGCACTTTTCCCAATTCAAGACGAGATTAGTTTCTTCACATCTCTGCAAAACTTGATCAAGATTGCTCAAGCAATCATCAAAAGAGGATCCATAGACAGAAAAGTCGTCCATGAAAACCTCACAAATCTTTTCACAAAAGTCAGAGAATATAGCCATCATGCATCTTTGAAATGTAGCAGGTGCATTACATAAACCAAAAGGCATACGTCTATAAGAAAAAGTACCAAAAGGGCATGTAAAAGTAGTATTTGATTGATCTTTAGCTAACACAGGTATTTGAGAGAAACCAAAATAACCATCTAAAAAGCAATAGTGTGTATGTTTGCATAATCTTTCTAGCATTTGATCGATAAAAGGTAAGGGGTAATGATCTTTCTTAGTAGCCTTATTTAATTTACGGAAATCAATTGCCATCCTATAACCTGTAATAATTCTTTGTGGAATCAATTCATCTTTATCATTAGGAACAACAGTAATACCTCCCTTTTTAGGGACACAATGAACATGACTTACCCACTGACTATCAGCAACGGGATAAATTATACCTGCCTCCAGAAGCTTCAGTATTTCTTTTCTTACCACTTCTTTCATTTTAGGATTCAAACGTCATTGAGGGTCACAAACTGGTTTGACATCTGCTTCCAAATTTATTTTATGTTGACATAGAGTGGGACTAATGCCCTTAAGATCATCAAGAGTATATCCAATAGCAGCATGGTGCTTCTTCAGAGTTTTCAATAATCTTTCTTCTTCATGCTCTGAAAGGTTAGCACTAATAATAACAGGATATATCTTATTTTCATCAAGATAAGCATATTTAAGATTATCAGGCAACGGTTTAAGCTCAAACACGGGATCACCCTTAGGTGGCGGAGGATCCCCTAGGATTTCAACAGGCAAATTGTGTTTCAGAATAGGTTCATGTTTAAGGAATACTTCATCTATTTCCCTTCTTTTCATTCATAAACATATCATTTTCATGGTCTAGCAAATATTGTTCTAAAGGATCACTAGGAGGTACGGTAATAGAAGCAAGACCAATAATTTCGTCCTTACTGGGCAATTCTTCTTCACGGTGTTGTTTACTAAATTTAGAGAAATTAAACTCATGAATCATATCATCCAAGCCGATAGTAACAACATTATTTTCGCAGTCTATCTTAGCATTGACAGTGTTCAAGAAGGGTCTACCAAATATAATGGGACAAAAGCTATCTTGTGGGGAACTGAGAACAAGAAAATCAGTAGGATATTTAGTTTTCCCACACAAGACTTCAACATCTCTAACAATTCCCATTGCTGATATAGTATCTCTATTGACAAGTTTAATTGGTGACATCGATATCTTCTAACTCAGTAGGTGCAATTTCATGCTTAATTTCTTTATACAAGTCATAAGGTATAACACTAGCACTAGCACCCATATCACATAAGCCATGATAACAATGATCTCCTATTTTAACAGAAATAACAGGCACGCCTACCACAGGTCTATGATTATCTTTAGCACAAGGTTTAGCAATTCTAGCATTTTCACCGCAGAATTGAATAACATGCCCATCAATATTATCAGCCAAGAGATCTTTAACAATAGCAATATTAGGTTCTACTTTAACTTGCTCAAGAGGTGTATAAGTTCTAATATTGCTTTTACGAACCACAGTTGAAGCTTTAGCATGATCCTTTATTCTAACAGGGAAAGGTGGTTTCTCAACATAAGAAGTAGGAACAATAGGATCATTATAAGTGACAGTCTTTTCTTCAACTTTAATCGGTGCAGCTACTTTTACTTCTATGGGAGGATGATATTTAAACCACTTCTCCTTAGGAGATCAACATAAGTAGCAAAAGATTCACAGAAAGAAGCTACTATCTCAGAGTCAAGTCCATATTTAGTGCTAAACTTACGGAAAATATCGGTATCCATAAAAGATTTAACACAATCAAACTTAGGTGTCATACCTGACTCCTTACCTTCGTCGAGGTCCCAATCTTCAGAATTGCGTTTAATTCTATCCAATAAATCCCATTTAAATTCAATAGTCTTCATCATAAAAGAGCCAGCACAAGAAGTATCGAGCATGGTGCGATTATTTTCAGAAAGCCGAGCATAAAAGTTTTGTATAATTGTTTCTCTTGGGAGCTCATGATTGGGGCATGCATATAACATAGATTTAAGCCTCCCCCAAGCTTGAGCGATGATTTCTCCTTTGCGAGGCCAAAAATTATTTATACAATTGCGATCACGATGAACAAGATGCATAGGATAATACTTTTGATGAAATTCCAATTTCAATCTTCTATAGTTCCATGATATCGTATCACCACATAGCCTATACCATGTCAATGCGTCTCCCTTCAAAGATAAAGGGAATACCTTCTTCTTAGCAACATCATCGGGTATACCTGCAAGCTTAAATAATCCACAAACATCATACACATATATTAAGTGCTCACGGGGATGCTTTGTTCCATCTCCTGTAAAAGGATTAGCTAGCAGTTTTTCTATCATACCCGAAGGAAATTCAAAGGGAACATTTTCATTTTCAGTAGGTTTAGTAGGTTGAGGAGCAACTCTTTGCTCTACTGGTCGGGGTGAAGATACCCCGAACAAGCCCCTCGGAGGATTACTTTCCACAGTAACAAGTGATAGTAAATTTCAGCACACTATATAAATTTTTCCTTACCAAATTCCACCTACCAAAGGTGCTTCACTCCCCGGCAACGACGCCAGAAAAGAGTCTTGATGACCCACAAGTATAGGGGATCTATTGTAGTCCTTTCGATAAGTAAGAGTGTCGAACCCAACGAGGAGGAGAAGGAAATGATAAGCGGTTTTCAGCAAGGTATTCTCTGCAAGTACTGAAATAAGTGGTAACAGATAGTTTTGTGATAGGATAATTTGTAACGAGCATCAAGTAACAAAAGTAAATAAAGTGCAGCAAGGTGGCCCAATCCTTTTTGTAGCAAAGGACAAGTCTGGGCAAACTCTTATATAAGGAAAAGCGCTCCCGAGGACACATGGGAATATCGTCAAGCTAGTTTTCATCACGTTCATATGATTCACGTTCGGTACTTTGATAATTTGATATGTGGGTGGACCGGTGCTTGGGTGCTGTTTTTACTTGAACAAGCATCCCACTTATGATTAACCTTTATTGCAAGCATCCGCAACTACAACAAAAGTATTAAGGTAAACCTAACCATAGCATGAAACATGTGGATCCAAATAAGCCCCTTACGAAGCAACGCATAAACTAGGGTTTAAGCTTCTGTCACTCTAGCAACCCATCATCTACTTATTACTTCCCAATGCCTTCCTCTAGGCCCAAATAATGGTGAAGTGTTATGTAGTCGATGTTCAAATAACACCACTAGAGGCTAGATAACATACATCTCATCAAAATATCGAACGAATATCAAATTCACGTGACTACTAATAGCAAGACTTCTCCCATGTCCTCAGGAACAAACGTAACTACTCACAAAGCACATTCATGTTCATAATCAGAGGGGTAATAATATGCATAAAGGATCTGAACATATGATCTTCCACCAAATAAACCAACTAGCGTCAACTACAAGGAGTAATCAACACTACTAGCAACCTACTAGCATCAATCCCGGACTTGGAGACAAGAATTGGATACAATAGATGAACTAGGGTTTTGAGAGGAGATGGTGCTGGTGAAGATGTTGATGGAGATTGCCCTCTCCCAATGAGAGGAGTGTTGGTGATGACGATGGCGATGATTTCCCCCTCCCGGAGGGAAGTTTCCCCGGTAGAACAGCTCTGCCGGAGCCCTAGATTGGTTTCGCCAAGGTTCCGCCTCGTGGCAGCGAAGTCTCGTCCCGAAAGGTTGCTTATCAATTTTTTCTCGACGAAAGACCTCATATAGAAGAAGATGGGCATTGGACGGACAACAGGGGGCCCACGAGGTAGGGGGCGCGCCCCGGGGGGGTAGGGCGCGCCCCCCACCCTCGTGACCAGGTGGGGCCCTGAGGAAGTCCTGGATTGGGGGGTGTCCGAATAGCCGGACTATAACCTTTGGCCGGACTGTTGGACTATGAGGATACAAGATTGAAGACTTCGTCCCGTGTCCGGATGGGAATTTCCTTGGCGTGGAAGGCAATCTTGGCAATACTGATATGTAGATCTCCTCCCATTGTAACCGACTCTGTGTAACCCTAGCCCTCTCTGGTGTCTATATAAACCGGAGGGTTTTAGTCCATAGGACGAACAACAATCATACCATAGGCTAACTTCTAGGGTTTAGCCTCTTTGATCTCGTGGTAGATCAACTCTTGTACTATCCATATAATCAATATTAATCAAGTAGGAGTAGGGTTTTACCTCCATCGAGAGGGCCTGAACCTGGGTAAAAACATTGTGTCCCTTATCTCCTGTTACCATCCACCTAGATGCACAGTTCGGGACCCCCTACTCGAGATCCGCCGGTTTTGACACCGACATTGGTGCTTTCATTGAGAGTTCCTCTGTGTCGTCGTCTTTACGCCCGATGGCTCCTTCGATTATCAACAATGATGCAGTCCAGGGTGAGACTTTTCTCCCTGGACAGATCTTTGTATTCGGCGGCTTTGCACTGCGGGCTAATTCGCTTGGCCATCTGGAGCAGATTGAAAGCTATGCCCCTGGCCATCAGGTCAGATTTGGAAGTTTGAACTACACGTCAGACATCCGCGGGGACTTGATCTTCGACGGATTCGAGCCACAGTCGAGCGTGCCGCACTGTCACGATGGGCATGACTTAACCCTGCCGCCGAACAGTGCCCTGGAGGCCGCACCCACATTAGCTCCGACCCTTGGCTCGGAGCTAATTGCGCCGATCGAGGACGGGTGGCTAGACCCCGTCTTGGAGGCTGCAGTCTCGATGGCGATCGAGCCGAAACACCAACCTTACCCTCTGCGAAGCCCGTGATTCCAAGGTGCCGGACTCTTCTCTGGACTCTGAATCCTCCGCGCCCCTGCCAATTGAATCCGATTGGGCGCCGATCATGGAATTCACTACCGCGGATATCTATCAGCACTCGCCCTTCGGCGACATTCTGAATTCACTAAGGTCTATCTCTTTGTCAGGAGAGTCCTGGCCGGATTATGACTGGCAGGACTGGGATGCGGACGACGAAGAAATTCGACGCCCACCCACCACCCACTTCGTAGCCACTGTCGATGATTTAACCGACATGCTAGACTTCGACTCCGAAGACATCAACGGTATGGACGACGATGTAGGAGACGAACAGGAACCAGCGCCTATAGGGCACTGGAAAGCCACCTCGTCATATGACATATATATGGTGGATACACCCAAAGAAGGCAATGGCGGCGGAACAGCGGAGGATGACCCCTCCAAGAAGCAACCTAAGCATCAGCGTCAGCGGCGCCGTTCTAACTCCCGCCAAAGCAAAAACGGTGATACCGGCACGGGAGATAATAACACCCCGGACAGTGCCGAAGACAACTCCCTCCAGCAAGATTCAGCGCAGGAGGATGGAGAAGCCAGCCCCCCTGAGAGGGCGGCAGACAGAGAGGAAGAGGATGATAATTACATGCCTCCCTCCGAAGACGA
This sequence comes from Triticum aestivum, assembly GCF_018294505.1. Taxonomy (NCBI): domain Eukaryota; kingdom Viridiplantae; phylum Streptophyta; class Magnoliopsida; order Poales; family Poaceae; genus Triticum; species Triticum aestivum. Next base: position 740,058,707 of record NC_057797.1, on the reverse strand, counting down.
GGCAAGCCTCGGTGATGACGAACTTGTCGTGCCTGAGGATCCCGTCGAACAAGAGCGCTTTAAGCGCAGGCTTATGGCCACGGCGAGTAGCCTTAAGAAAAAACAGCAACAGCTTAGAGCTGATCAAGACTTGCTAGCCGACAGATGGACTGACGTCCTTGCGGCCGAGGAGTACGAACTCGAACGCCCCTCCAAGAGCTACCCAAAGCGCGGGTTGCTACCCCGATTAGGGGAGGAAGCACCTAAACCTACATCACCAGCGCATGATGCGGCGGACCGGCCACCTCGCGGCCGCGACAGAAAGGTCTCTCGTCCCTCCACTCAAACCGCACCCCGACGCCGCTCAAAAAATACCAAGGCACGGGGAAATGCGCCAGACCTGCGAGATGTGTTGGAGGACAAGGAAAGGCAAACAAGATCGATCTATGGACCGTGTGGGCGCCCCACAACACAAGATGATAACCGTCACACCGGATACAGTAAATCCGGCCGGGCCAAACACAGCAGACAAAGCTCATTTGAGCTACGATGTGATATAGCCCAGTACAGAGGTGCCGCACACCCACTATGCTTCACAGATGAAGTAATGGATCATCAAATCCCAAAGGGTTTCAAACCCGTAAACATTGAATCATACGATGGCACAACAGATCCTGCGGTATGGATCGAGGACTATCTCCTTCATATCCACATGGCCCGCGGTGATGATCTACACGCCATCAAATACCTCCCACTCAAGCTTAAAGGACCAGCTCGGCATTGGCTTAACAGCTTGCCAGCAGAATCAATTGGTTGTTGGGAGGACCTGGAAGCCGCATTCCTTGACAATTTCCAGGGCACCTATGTCCGACCACCAGACGCCGATGACCTGAGCCACATAGTTCAGCAGCCAGAGGAATCGGCCAGATAATTCTAGACACGGTTCCTAACCAAGAAAAACCAAATCATCGACTGTCCGGACGCAGAGGCCCTAGCAGCCTTCAAGCATAACATCTGTGACGAGTGGCTTGCCCGGCACCTCGGACAGGAAACGTCGGAATCTATGGCAGCCCTCACGACACTCATGACCTGCTTTTGCGCGGGAGAAGACAGCTGGCTGGCTCGTAGCAATAACATGAGCAAAAGCCCTGGTAATTTGGATAGCAAGGACAGCAATGGCAGGTCGCGTCGCAACAAGCACAAGCGCTGCATTAACGGCGACTATGCTGAAGATACGGCAGTTAATGCCGGATTCAGAGGCTCTAAACCCGGTCAGCAGAAAAAGCCATTCAAAAGAAACACTTCGGGCCCGTCCAGTTTGGACCGTATGTTGGAAATATGCCCTAGAGGCAATAATAAAAGTATTATTATTATATTTCTTTGTTCATGATAATTGTCTTTATTCATGCTATAACTGTATTATCCGGAAATCGTAATACACGTGTGAATACATAGACCATAATATGTCCCTAGTAAGCCTCTAGTTGACTAGCTCGTTGATCAACAAATAGTCATGGTTTCCTGGCTATGGACATTGGATGTCATTGATAACGGGATCACATCATTAGGAGAATGATGTGATGGACAAGACCCAATCCTAAGCATAGCGCAAGATCATGTAGTTCGTTTGCTAGAGCTTTTCCAATGCAAAGTATCTTTTCCTTTGACCATGAGATCGTGTAACTCCCGGATACCGTAGGAGTGCTTTGGGTGTACCAAACGTCACAACGTAACTGGGTGACTATAAAGGTGCACTACAGGTATCTCCGAAAGTGTCTTTTGGGTTGACACGGATCGAGACTGAGATTTGTCACTCCGTATGATGGAGAGGTATCACTGGGCCCACTCGGTAATGCGTCATCATAATGAGCTCAAAGTGACCAAGTGTCTGGTCACGGGATCATGCATTACGGTACGAGTAAAGTGACTTGCCGGTAATGAGATTGAACGAGGTATTGGGATACCGACGATCGAATCTCGGGCAAGTAACATACCGATTGACAAAGGGAATTGCATACGGGGTTGCTTGAATCCTCGACATCGTGGTTCATCCGATGAGATCATCGTGGAGTATGTGGGAGCCAACATGGGTATCCAGATCCCGCTGTTGGTTATTGACCGGAGAGTCGTCTCGGTCATGTCTACATATCTCCCGAACCCGTAGGGTCTACACACTTAAGGTTCGGTGACGCTAGGGTTGTAGGGATATGTATATGCAGTAACCCGAATGTTGTTCGGAGTCCCGGATGAGATCCCGGACGTCACGAGGAGTTCCGGAATGGTCCGGAGGTAAAGAATTATATATAGGAAGTGCTATTTCGGCCATCGGGACAAGTTTCGGGGTTATCGGTATTGTACCGGGACCACCGGAAGGGTCCCGGGGGCCCACCGGGTGGGGCCACCTGCCCCGGGGGGCCACATGGGCTGTAGGGGGTGCGCCTTGGCCTACATGGGCCAAGGGCACCAGCCCCAATAGGCCCATGCGCCTAGGGTTTCCAAAGGGGAGGAGTCCCACTAGTGGAAGGCACCCCTAGGTGCCTTGGGGGGGAGGGAAACCTCCCTTGGCCGCCGCCCCCCTAGGAGATTGGATCTCCTAGGGCCGGCGCCCCCCCTTGGCCCTCCTATATATAGTGGGGGAAGGAGGGCTTTTGATCTATGCCTTTGGTTGCCTCCTTCTCCCTCTCCAACACCTCCTCCTCCTCCATAGTGCTTAGCGAAGCCCTGCCGGAGTACTGCAGCTCCATCACCACCACGCCGTCGTGCTGCTGCTGGAGCCATCTTCCTCAACCTCTCCTCTCCCCTTGCTGGATCAAGAAGAAGGAGACGTTACGCTGACCGTACGTGTGTTGAACGCGGAGGTGCCGTCCGTTCGGTGCTAGGATCTCCGGTGATTTGGATCACGTCGTGTTCGACTACATCATCCCCGTTCTTTGAACGCTTCCGCTCGCGATCTACAAAGGTATGTAGATGCATCCAATCACTCGTTGCTAGATGAACTCATAGATGGATCTTGGTGAAACCGTAGGAAAATTTTTGTTTTCTGCTACGTTCCCCAACAGTGGCATCATGAGCTAGGTCTATGCGTAGTTCTTCTTGCGCGAGTAGAACACAATTTGTTGTGGGCGTAGATGTTGTCAACTTTCTTGCCGCTACTAGTCTTATCTTGCTTCAACGGTATTGTGGGATGAAGCGGCCCGGACCAACCTTACACGTATGCTTACGTGAGACCGGTTCCACCGACTAACATGCACTAGTTGCATAAGGTGGCTGGCGGGTGTCTGTCTCTCCTACTTTAGTTGGAGCGGATTCGATGAAAAGGGTCCTTATGAAGGGTAAATAGAAGTTGACAAATCACGTTGTGGCTTTCACGTAGGTAAGAAAACGTTCTTGCTAGAACCCTACTTCAGCCACGTAAAACTTGCAACAACAATTAGAGGACGTCTAACTTGTTTTTGCAGCAAGTGCTTTGTGATATGATATGGCCAAAGTTGTGATGAATGATGAATGATCTATATGTGATGTATGAGTTGTTCATGCTATTGTAATAGGAATCACGACTTGCATGTCGATGAGCATGACAACCGGCAGGAGCCATAGGAGTTGTCTTTATTTTTTGTATGACCTGCGTGTCATTGAGAAACGCCATGTGAATTACTTTACTTTATTGCTAAACGCGTTAGCCATAGTAGTAGAAGTAATAGTTGGCGAGCAACTTCATGGAGACACGATGATGGAGATCATGATGATGGAGATCATGGTGTCAAGCCGGTGACAAGATGATCATGGAGCCCCAAGATGGAGATCAAAGGAGCTATGTGATATTGGCCATATCATGTCACGTTTATTATTTGATTGCATGTGATGTTTATCATGTTTTGCATCTTGTTTACTTAGAACGACGGTAGTAAATAAGATGATCCCTTACAACAATTTCAAGAAGTGTTCTCCCCTAACTGTGCACCGTTGCTAAAGTTCGTCGTTTCGAAGCACCACGTGATGATCGGGTGTGATAGATCCTTACGTTCACATACAACGGGTGTAAGACAGTTTTACACATGCAAAACACTTAGGGTTAACTTGACGAGCCTAGCATGTACAGACATGGCCTCGGAACACAGAGACCGAAAGGTCGAACACGAGTCGTATGGAAGATACGATCAACATGAAGATGTTCACCGACGATGACTAGTCCGTCTCACGTGACGATCGGACACGGCCTAGTCGACTCGGATCGTGTAACACTTAGATGACTAGAGGGATGTCTAATCTGAGTGGGAGTTCATTAATAATTTGATTAGATGAACTTAATTATCATGAACTTAGTCTAAAAACTTTACAATATGTCTTGTAGATCAAATGGCCAATGTAGTCCTCAACTTCAACGCGTTCCTAGAGAAAACCAAGCTGAAAGACGATGGCAGCAACTACACGGACTGGGTCCGGAACCTGAGGATCATCCTCATAGCTGCCAAGAAAGATTATGTCCTACAAGCACCGCTAGGTGATCCACCCGTCCCACAGAACCAAGACGTTATGAACGCTTGGCAGACACGTGCTGATGACTACTCCCTCGTTCAGTGCGGCATGCTTTACAGCCTAGAGCCGGGGCTCCAAAAGCGTTTTGAGAGACATGGAGCATATGAGATGTTCGAAGAGCTGAAAATGGTTTTTCAAGCTCATGCCCGGATCGAGAGATATGAAGTCTCCGACAAATTCTTCAGCTGTAAGATGGAGGAAAATAGTTCTGTCAGTGAGCACATACTCACTATGTCTGGGTTACATAACCGCTTGACTCAGCTGGGAGTTAATCTCCCGGATGATGCGGTCATTGACAGAATCCTCCAGTCGCTTCCACCAAGCTACAAGAGCTTTGTGATGAACTTCAATATGCAGGGGATGGAAAAGACCATTCCTGAAGTATTTGCTATGCTGAAATCAGCAGAGGTAGAAGTCAAGAAGGAACATCAAGTGTTGATGGTGAATAAAACCACTAAGTTCAAGAAGGGCAAGGGTAAAAAGAACTTCAAGAAGGACGGCAAGGAAGTTGCCGCGCCCGGCAAGCAAGCTGCCGGGAAGAAGTCAAAGAATGGACCCAAGCCTGAGACGGAGTGCTTTTATTGCAAAGGGAAGGGTCACTGGAAACGGAACTGCCCCAAATACTTAGCGGACAAGAAGGCCGGCAACACCAAAGGTATATTTGATATACATGTAATTGATGTGTACCTTACCAGTACTCGTAGTAACTCCTGGGTATTTGATACCGGTGCCGTTGCTCATATTTGTAACTCACAGCAGGAGCTGCGGAATAAACGGAGACTGGCGAAGGACGAGGTGACGATGCGCGTCGGGAATGGTTCCAAGGTCGATGTGATCGCCGTCGGCACGCTACCTCTACATTTACCTACGGGATTAGTTATAAACCTCAATAATTGTTATTTAGTGCCAAGTTTGAGCATGAACATTGTATCAGGATCTCGTTTAATACGAGATGGCTACTCATTTAAATCCGAGAATAATGGTTGTTCTATTTATATGAGAGATATGTTTTATGGTCATGCTCCGATGGTCAATGGTTTATTCTTAATGAATCTCGAACGTAATATTACACATATTCATAGTGTGAATACCAAAAGATGTAAAGTTGATAACGATAGTCCCACATACTTGTGGCACTGCCGCCTTGGTCACATTGGTGTCAAGCGCATGAAGAAGCTCCATGCTGATGGACTTTTAGAGTCTCTAGATTATGAATCGTTTGACACATGCGAGCCATGCCTCATGGGCAAGATGACCAAGACTCCATTCTCCGGAACAATGGAGCGAGCGACCAACTTGTTGGAAATCATACATACTGATGTGTGCGGTCCAATGAGCGTTGAGGCTCGCGGAGGATATCGTTATGTTCTCACTCTCACTGATGACTTGAGTAGATATGGGTATGTCTACTTAATGAAACACAAGTCTGAGACCTTTGAAAAGTTCAAGGAATTTCAGAATGAGGTAGAGAATCAACGTGACCGAAAGATAAAGTTCCTACGATCAGATCGTGGGGGAGAATATTTAAGTCACGAATTTGGTACACACTTAAGGAAATGTGGAATCGTTTCACAACTCACACCGCCTGGAACACCTCAGCGTAACGGTGTGTCCGAACGTCGTAATCGCACTCTATTGGATATGGTGCGGTCTATGATGTCTCTTACCGATTTACCGCTATCATTTTGGGGATACGCTCTAGAGACAGCTACATTCACTTTAAATAGGGCTCCGTCTAAATCCGTTGAGACGACACCGTATGAATTATGGTTTGGGAAGAAACCTAAGCTGTCGTTTCTAAAAGTTTGGGGATGCGATGCTTATGTCAAGAAACTTCAACCTGAGAAGCTCGAACCCAAGTCGGAAAAATGCGTCTTCATAGGATACCCTAAGGAAACCATTGGGTATACCTTCTACCTAAGATCCGAAGGCAAGATCTTTGTTGCCAAGAACGGACTCTTTCTGGAGAAAGAGTTTCTCTCGAAAGAAGTAAGTGGGAGGAAAGTAGAACTTGATGAAGTATTACCTCTTGAACCGGAAAAGGGCACAACTCAAGAAAATGTTCCTGAGGTGCCTGCACCGACTAGAGAGGAAGTTAATGATGATGATCAAGATACTTCTGATCAAGCTCCTGCTGAAATTCGAAGGTCCACAAGGACACGTTCCGCACCAGAGTGGTACGGCAACCCTGTCTTGGAAATCATGTTGTTAGACAACGGTGAACCTTCGAACTATGAAGAAGCGATGGCGGGCCCGGATTCCGACAAATGGCTAGAAGCCATGAAATCCGAGATAGGATCCATGTATGAAAACGAAGTATGGACTTTGACTGACTTGCCCGTTGAACGGCGAGCCATAGAAAATAAATGGATCTTTAAGAAGAAGACAGACGCGGATGGTAATGTGACCATCTATAAAGCTCGGCTTGTCGCTAAGGGTTATCGACAAGTTCAAGGGGTTGACTACGATGAGACTTTCTCACCGGTAGCGAAGCTGAAGTCCGTCCGAATTATGTTAGCAGTTGCCGCATTCTTCGATTATGAGATATGGCAAATGGATGTCAAAACGGCATTCCTTAATGGTTTCCTTAAGGAAGAATTGTATATGATGCAGCCGGAAGGTTTTGTCGATCCTAAGAATGCTGACAAGGTGTGCAAGCTCCAACGCTCGATTTATGGGCTGGTGCAAGCATCTCGGAGTTGGAACATTCGCTTTGATGAGATGATCAAAGCGTTTGGGTTTATGCAGACTTATGGAGAAGCCTGCGTTTACAAGAAAGTGAGTGGGAGCTCCGTAGCATTTCTCATATTATATGTAGATGACATACTTTTGATGGGAAATGATATAGAACTTTTGGACAGCATTAAGGCCTACTTGAATAAGAGTTTTTCAATGAAGGACCTTGGAGAAGCTGCTTATATATTAGGCATCAAGATCTATAGGGATAGATCGAGACGCCTCATAGGTCTTTCACAAAGCACATACCTTGATAAGATTTTGAAGAAGTTCAAAATGGATCAGTCCAAGAAAGGGTTCTTGCCTGTTTTGCAAGGTATGAAATTGAGCTCAGCTCAATGTCCGACCACGGCAAAAGATAAAGAAGAGATGAGTGTCATCCCCTATGCTTCAGCCATAGGATCTATTATGTATGCCATGCTGTGTACCAGACCTGATGTAAACCTTGCCGTAAGTTTGGTAGGAAGGTACCAAAGTAATCCCGGCAAGGAACACTGGACAGCGGTCAAGAATATCCTGAAGTACCTGAAAAGGACAAAGGACATGTTTCTCGTTTATGGAGGTGACGAAGAGCTCGTCGTAAAGGGTTACGTCGACGCTAGCTTCGACACAGATCTGGATGACTCTAAGTCACAAACCGGATACGTGTATATGTTGAATGGTGGAGCAGTGAGCTGGTGCAGCTGCAAGCAGAGCGTCGTGGCGGGATCTACATGTGAAGCGGAGTACATGGCAGCCTCGGAGGCAGCACATGAAGCAATATGGGTGAAGGAGTTCATCACCGACCTAGGAGTCATACCCAATGCGTCGGGGCCAATCAAACTCTTCTGTGACAACACTGGAGCTATTGCACTTGCCAAGGAGCCCAGGTTTCACAAGAAGACAAGGCACATCAAGCGTCGCTTCAACTCCATTCGTGAAAATGTTCAAGATGGAGACATAGAGATTTGTAAAGTACATACGGACCTGAATGTAGCAGATCCGTTGACTAAACCTCTCCCTAGGGCAAAACATGATCAACACCAGAATTCCATGGGTGTTCGATTCATAACAATGTAACTAGATTATTGACTCTAGTGCAAGTGGGAGACTGTTGGAAATATGCCCTAGAGGCAATAATAAAAGTATTATTATTATATTTCTTTGTTCATGATAATTGTCTTTATTCATGCTATAACTGTATTATCCGGAAATCGTAATACACGTGTGAATACATAGACCATAATATGTCCCTAGTAAGCCTCTAGTTGACTAGCTCGTTGATCAACAGATAGTCATGGTTTCCTGGCTATGGACATTGGATGTCATTGATAACGGGATCACATCATTAGGAGAATGATGTGATGGACAAGACCCAATCCTAAGCATAGCGCAAGATCGTGTAGTTCGTTTGCTAGAGCTTTTCCAATGTCAAGTATCTTTTCCTTTGACCATGAGATCGTGTAACTCCCGGATACCGTAGGAGTGCTTTGGGTGTACCAAACGTCACAACGTAACTGGGTGACTATAAAGGTGCACTACAGGTATCTCCGAAAGTGTCTGTTGGGTTGACACGGATCGAGACTGGGATTTGTCACTCCGTATGACGGAGAGGTATCACTGGGCCCACTCGGTAATGCGTCATCATAATGAGCTCAAAGTGACCAAGTGTCTGGTCACGGGATCATGCATTACGGTACGAGTAAAGTGACTTGCCGGTAACGAGATTGAACGAGGTATTGGGATACCGACGATCGAATCTCGGGCAAGTAACATACCGATTGACAAAGGGAATTGCATACGGGGTTGCTTGAATCCTCGACATCGTGGTTCATCCGATGAGATCATCGTGGAGTATGTGGGAGCCAACATGGGTATCCAGATCCCGCTGTTGGTTATTGACCGGAGAGTCGTCTCGGTCATGTCTACATATCTCCCGAACCCGTAGGGTCTACACACTTAAGGTTCGGTGACGCTAGGGTTGTAGGGATATGTATATGCAGTAACCCGAATGTTGTTCGGAGTCCCGGATGAGATCCCGGACGTCACGAGGAGTTCCGGAATGGTCCGGAGGTAAAGAATTATATATAGGAAGTGCTATTTCGGCCATCGGGACAAGTTTCGGGGTTATCGGTATTGTACCGGGACCACCGGAAGGGTCCCGGGGGCCCACCGGGTGGGGCCACCTGCCCCGGGGGGGCACATGGGCTGTAGGGGGTGCACCTTGGCCTACATGGGCGAAGGGCACCAGCCCCAATAGGCCCATGCGCCTAGGGTTTCCAAAGGGGAGGAGTCCCACTAGTGGAAGGCACCCCTAGGTGCCTTGGGGGGGAGGGAAACCTCCCTTGGCCGCCGCCCCCCTAGGAGATTGGATCTCCTAGGGCCGGCGCCCCCCCCCTTGGCCCTCCTATATATAGTGGGGGAAGGAGGGCTTTTGATCTAAGCTTTTTGGTTGCCTCCTTCTCCCTCTCCAACACCTCCTCCTCCTCCATAGTGCTTAGCGAAGCCCTGCCGGAGTACTACAGCTCCATCACCACCACGCCGTCGTGCTGCTGCTGGAGCCATCTTCCTCAACCTCTCCTCTCCCCTTGCTGGATCAAGAAGAAGGAGACGTTACTCTGACCGTACGTGTGTTGAACGCGGAGGTGCCGTTCGTTCGGTGCTAGGATCTCCGGTGATTTGGATCACGTCGTGTTCGACTACATCATCCCCGTTCTTTGAACGCTTCCGCTCGCGATATACAAAGGTATGTAGATGCATCCAATCACTCGTTGCTAGATGAACTCATAGATGGATCTTGGTGAAACCGTAGGAAATTTTTTTGTTTTCTGCTATGTTCCCCAACACCGTATACTCGATCGCTCGTGCCAGATACATGGCACCCCCGAAAAACCAGCCAATCACACCAATAGGGATTGTTGGGTGTTCAAGCAGGCCGGCAAGTTAAATGCCGAAAACAGAGACAAGGGGCTACATAGCGATGACGAGGAGGAGCCTCGGCCGCCGAACAATAGTGGACAGAAGGGCTTCCCCCCACAAGTGTGGACGGTGAACATGATATACACAACCCACATCCCCAAGAGGGAACGGAAGCGTGCGCTCAGGGACGTATATGTGTTGGGGAACGTTGCAGAAAACAAAAAAAATTCCTACGTTTTCACCAAGATCCATCTATGAGTTCATCTAGCAATGAGTGATCGGATGCATCTACATACCTTTGTAGATCACGAGTGGAAGCGTTCAAAGAACGGGGATGAGGGAGTCGTACTCGTCGTGATCCAAATCACCGGAGATCCTAGCGCCGAACGGACGGCACCTCCGCGTTCAACACACGTACGGTCAGCGTGACGTCTCCTCCTTCTTGATCCAGCAAGGGGGAAGGAGAGGTTGATGAAGATCCAGCAGCACGATGGCGTGGTGGTGGATGCAGCAGTCACCGCAGCAGGGCTTCGCCGAGCTTCTGCGAGAGGGAGAGGTGTAGCAGGGGAGAGGGAGGCGCCAAGGCTTGAGTTGTAGCTTCCCTCCCTCCCCCCCTTTATATAGGCCCCCTAGGGGGGTGCACCAGCCCTAGGAGATGGGATCTCCTAGGGGGGGCGGCCAAGGGGGTGGAGTAACCCCCAAGGCAAGTGGAGGTGCCCCCTCCCCTAGGGTTCCCAACCCTAGGCGCATGGGGGGCCCAAGGGGGGGCGCACCAACCCACTATGGGCTGGTTCCCCTCCCCACTTCAGCCCATGGGGCCCTCCGGGATGGGTGGCCCCACCCGGTGGACCCCCGGGACCCATCCGGTGGTCCCGGTACAATATCGGTGACCCCGAAACTTTCCCGATGGCCAAAACTACACTTCCTATATATAATTCTTCACCTCCGGACCATTCCGGAACTTCTCGTGACGTCCAGGATCTCATCCGGGACTCCGAACAACTTTCGGATTACTGCATACTCATATCTATACAACCCTAGCGTCACCGAACCTTAAGTGTGTAGACCCTACGGGTTCGGGAGACAAGCAGACATGACCGAGACGACTCTCTGGTCAATAACCAACAGCGGGATCTGGATACCCATGTTGGCTCCCACATGCTCCTCGATGATCTCATCGGATGAACCACGATGTCGAGGACCTAATCAATCCCGTACTCAATTCCCTTTGTCAATCGGTACGTTACTTGCCCGAGACTCGATCGTCGGTATCCCAATACCTCGTTCAGTCTCGTTACCGGCAAGTCACTTTACTCGTACCATAATACATGATCCCGTGATCAACCACTTGATCACATTGAGCTCATTATGATGATGCATTACCGAGTGGGCCCAGAGATACCTCTCCATCATACAGAGTGACAAATCCCAGTCTCGATTCGTGCCAACCCAATAGACACTTTCGGAGATACCTGTAATGTACCTTTATAGTCACCCAGTTACGTTGTGATGTTTGGCACACCCAAGGCACTCCTAAGGCATCCGGGAGTTGCACAATCTCATGGTCTAAGGAAATGATACTTGACATCCAAAAAAGCTACAGCAAATGAACTACACGATCTTTGTGCTATGCTTAGGTTTGGGTCTTGTCCATCACATCATTCTCCTAATGATGTGATCCCGTTATCAATGACATCCCCATGTCCATAGCCAGGAAACCATGACTATCTGTTGATCAACGAGCTAGTCAACTAGAGGCTCACTAGGGACACATTGTGGTCTATGTATTCACACATGTATTACGATTTCCGGATAATACAATTATAGCATGAATAATAGACAATTATCATGAACAAGGAAATATAATAATCATTTTATTATTGCCTCTAGGGCATATTTCCAACAATATGCGCTGGAGCCAGTCGCCCCGAAGTTCAACCCATGTTCCTCCTGCCCGATCACTTTTGATCGAAGGGACCACCCCACTAGCATCCGCCATGGCGGATTCGCCGCATTGGTTCTAGACCCAATCATTGACGGATTTCACCTCACTCGAGTCCTTATGGACGGCGGCAGCAGCCTGAACCTGCTTTATCAGGATACAGTGCGGAAAATGGGCATAGATCCCTCAAGGATTAAACCCACAAAAACGACCTTTAAATGCGTCATACCAGGTGTAGAGGCCAACTGTACAGGCTCAGTTACACTTGAAGTGGTCTTCGGACACCTGGATAATTTCCGAAGCGAGGAGTTAATCTTCGATATAGTCCCGTTCCGCAGTGGCTATCACGCACTGCTCGGACGAACCGCATTCGCAAAGTTCAATGCGGTGCCACACTACGCATACCTCAAGCTCAAGATGCCAGGACCTCGAGGAGTCATCACGGTCAATGGAAACACCGAACGCTCTCTCCGAACCGAGGAGCATACGGCGGCCCTTGCAGCGGAAGTATAAAGCAGCCTTTCAAGGCAATTCTCCAGTCCGGCTATTAAACATCCCGACACCGTTAAGCACGCCCAGAGTAACCTACAACAAGACCGCCTGGCGCGTTCCGAGCAAGCGTAGCAATGCGGCCCCAACCCCAACCCTCGCGAAACTGCGAAATCAGTACTACGTGTACATAATTACGCTCTGAAAATACCATGGGCACAGGGGGAGGGGCACGACCACGGCATGCCCAAAATGCGGCTTAACCACACTAGGGGCTCCCGCTTTTGTCATTTTTTTCCCTTACTTTCAGGACTCCACTCTTCGGAAGCCCTGCCCGGCAGTACAATCGCCGAACACACGATGCAACAACCAAGGAGGCGGAAAGCTACGTCAAATTCCCAGGTGGTCTCTATAACGAGCAAAATACCTGTCTTACACACCGTCCCGCAGCTCGCCCCTGGAGGGGGACATGTCAAATAGTCCCATCTCTCGCTTATCGCACTATTTGTATTGTTCTGCTTTTAATGCAGCCTTTTCGAATAAACAATGCTTAGCTTCAGCTTATTATTGCATTCTCTATTCATTTCTTTTCTCATATACATGTTCAGTTATGACATTTAGCACCCGTACACTTTGGTACGGTCAATACGCCAGGGGCTCAAGCACCCCATAACACGGCGTGAGAAGTCCGAACACTTTCACAAGTGCGGCCCTCCGAACTTATAGCATTATATGCATCAGCTCCGAATCATGTCTTTGGTCAATAGTTGGGTTTGCCCGGCTCCCATGTTTTGGTACCCTACGTTCCGCTATATCGGCTAAGGTAGCGCTGGGAGAACTACTGCAATTGTGCCCCGGATGAGCTGGGCTAAGCACCTCAGTAGAGAAAGCTAAAACTGACTGTCATGATAGGGCGAGAGCTGGTCGCTGTTCGAGAGGTTTCGAGTCCTAAAGACTTATGCCGCTTAGAGCGAGGAGTCGGCTTTGTCCGGCCTAGGCGTGTATAGCGCCCCGAACTCGGTCTTCCGAATACCAGGGGCTTCGCCGAAATTTAAAATTATAGAATTCTCTGGCTAAGTGAGAGTGATAACGCATTATAGTCCGATTGCCTTGTTCGTTGTGCTGAGCACCTCCCTCGAAGGACCCAAGAATGGGAAAAGGAGTGCTCAGGTTTATCCCGAACACCCCAGCACTAGTGGCATGGGGGCAGAAGCCGATGACTCGCCATCTCTCAGATTTAATAAACGGCCGCATAGAAGGTAATATTTTAAATTAAAACAAGCGTTGCATGGCGCATATGAACAAGTTTTCAGCGTACGGGATAACACGAGCGAGTTTACTCAAATATTACATCTCTGGAACATTCATCCGCCACAAGGCGAGCACCCTTCAGGGTGCCCTCGTAGTACATCTCGGGGTGGCGATGCTCCTTGCCCTGCGGTGGCCCGTCCTTCACCAGCTTCTCCGCATCCATCTTGCCCCAGTGCACTTTAGCACGGGCAAGAGCCCTACGGGCACCCTCGGTGCAGGCGGAGCGCTTGATAACTTCAAGCCACGAACAAGCATCCACTAGCCGCCTCACCAGCCCAAAGTAGCTCCCAGGCAAAGCCTCTCCAGGCCACAGCCGAACTATGAGGCCCTTCATGGCCTGTTCGGCCACCTTATGGAGCTCAACCAGTTGCTTCAGCTGGTCGCTCAAGGGCACCGGGTGTCCGGCCTCAGCATACTGAGACCAGAACACCTTCTCCGTCGAGCTCCCCTCCTCGGCCCGGTAGAAGGTGGCGGCATCTGACACGCTACGGGGCAAATCTGTGAATGCTCCTGGAGAGCTCCGGACTCGGGTAAGTAACAAGTAATTCACTTTCACGTGCTTGCTTTGCATAAAGAATGCCTTACCCGCCGCTATCTTCTTCATCGCCTCAACATCCTGGAGGGCTTTTTGGGCTTCGGCCTTGGCATACTTGGCGCTTTCGAGGGCCGTCGTGAGCTCGGACTCTCGCGTCTTTGAGTCAAGCTCCAAACCCTCATGTTTTTTCACGAGAGCCTGAAGCTCTTGCTGTACCTCGCCAACTCGCGCCTCATGTTTCTCCCGCTCGGTGCGCTCCGTGGCCGCCTTCTTTTCGGCCTCAGAAAGCGCTTGCTTCAGGGTCGCCACCTCAGTCGTGGCCCCTGGCACATCAATAACGATCATGTCATTTTTTGCAACTGCATCTTTTTAAATATACTCCGCAAGGTATTACTTACCTTCTTTTTCCTCGAGCTTCTTCTTGGCAAGGCCGAGCTCTTGCTCGGACCGCTCGAGGTTCTGCTTCAGCGCATCCACCTCCGCAGTCAGTGTGGTAGGGGCCAGCAGCGAAGCCTGCATACGCATATAGACATAATTATATTAGACTCCTGCGAATATTACTAGATACTCTATTCGGCTTTTCTTTGTGAACGCCAAACAGAGCATCAGGGGCTACTGTCTATGCGGTAATATTTTCATATATTTTTTACATACCTCAAAGCCTGTTAGCGGGCTGGCACAAGCTTCAGTCAGCCCTC
This sequence comes from Triticum aestivum, assembly GCF_018294505.1. NCBI lineage: Eukaryota > Viridiplantae > Streptophyta > Magnoliopsida > Poales > Poaceae > Triticum > Triticum aestivum. Next base: position 740,043,583 of record NC_057797.1, on the reverse strand, counting down.
TCTTGGCGGACTGAACCTTTTGGATCACCGCACTCATAATAGTGCGGCGCTCCTCGTCAATGGAGGCGCCATTAAGCACCTCCAGCAAGTTATTCGATGCCTCCGGTTGGACGGAGGTCACCAGCGCAGTAGGCTTGCCCTTCTTCTTAGGGGACCGCTGCCGGACTCCGGAACCATTAAAGGTTCCGGTGCGGTGCCCGGCCCAGGACCGGACTTGGAACCCTTGGGGGTCTTGTCCCCTTGGTGCCTACAGTCCGGGAGGTCACCTTGCGATGCCTCCAGGACTACCTCCCCTTGGCTTGGAACCCTTTGGGATAACACCTCGGCGTCATTCGTAGGGCAAGGGGAGGTAGCGGTCGAAAAACTATTCACATCCGACGAATCCAAGGAACCGCTCGAAGACTCGTCGAGCCGGGCTTTGGGCGGACTGCATAATTATATCCGGCGTCAGGAGAAGCTGTGCAATAAAGGAACGCTATGAGTCACTCTGGTGTCCGAATACTTATGACTTCGCCAGGGGCTTGGCCCTAAGCAGCCACTCCCCTTCACCGTCGTCGGCGTTGGTGGAGTAGTCCGAAGGAAGGGTCCTCCCCTTCTTGGACCCTCCGGCCTCCCCAGTTGGGGCGGCCTTCCTTTTATTTTCTCCCCCTGCTGGGGAAGAAACCTCTCTTTCCTCCTCCTCGTCTTCATGGGAGGAGTTCGCCTTGGAGTCATCGGACGGTCAGTCCGACTCCACCGGGCGCCGGGAACTCTTCTGGGTTCTCGTGGCCTTCTTCTCCGGCACCACGTAAGGTGCCGGAACCAGCAGCTCCGCCAAGCAGGCGTCTGCTGGGTCTTCGGGCAAAGGAGTCGGACACTTGATTTGTCCGGCCGTCCTCTGCCAGTCTTGTCAAAGGCATGGGGGCTTAGATCCCGCATAGAGTCAAACTATGAAAGACAAATATCATGTAAGAGGCAAAAACAACTTACCACGTTGGCTTGGCGCTGCGCGCTGAATCCACGATCTTCGGTAGCGGAGCAGGAGCCTCGGGCCCTCGGCGCCCTTAAACAGCACCTCCCAGGCATCTTCGTATGATGTGTCGAAGAGCCTGCTCAAAGTTCGGTGCTCGGCCGGATCGAACTCCCACAAGATGAAAGCCCGTTGTTGACACGGGAGGATCCGGCGGATGAGCATGACCTGGACCACGTTGACAAGTTTGAGCTTCTTGCTCACCAGGTTTTGGAGGCATGTTTGGCGTCCGGTCAGCTCTCCCGAGCTACCCCACGGCAGGCCCTTCTCTTTCCAGGAGGTGAGTCGCGTAGGGATCCCGGATCAGAACTCGGGAGCTGCGACCCATTTAGGATCGCGCGGCTCGGTGACGTAGACCAACCCCGATTGCCATCCCTTGATGGTCTCCACAAAGGAGTCCTCGAGCCATAGGACGTTGGGCATCTTGCCCACCATGGCGCCTCCGCACTCTGCTTGGCGGCCGCCCACTACTTTCGGCTTGACATTGAAGGTCATTGAAGGTCTTCAGCCATAAGCCGAAGTGGGGCTGAATGCAGAGGAAGGCCTCACACACGACGATAAACGCCGAGATATTGAGGATGAAGTTCGGGGTCAGATCGTGGAAGTCCAGGCCGTAGTAGAACATGAGCCCCCGGACGAATGGGTTTAGAGGGAAGCCTAGTCCGCGGAGGAAATGGGTAAGGAACACCACCCTCTCATGGGGCCTGGGGGTGGGGATGAGCTGCCCCTCCTCTGGGAGCCGGTGCGCGATGTCATCGGACAAGTATCCGGCTCTTCTTAGCTTTTTTATGTGTCCCTCTGTGACGGAGGAGACCATCCATTTGCCTCCCGCTCCGGACATGGTCGGAGGAGGTTGAGGAAGGAAATGCGGGCTTGGGCGCTGGAGCTCGAGTGCGCGAAAACGGATGGGCAAAGGAGGAAGAAGGCGTGGATGAAAAGGTGGATCCTTATCCCCTTATATGGACGAAACTATGTGCCCCCACCAGCCTAGTAAAACTCGCTTATCCCCCAAGCGTCGTAATCAATAGCACGGTTGGGTTACCCACGCCCGTATTGATGAGAATCCCGTAAATAAAGGGGACACGATCTCTGCTTCGACAAGACGTGCCAAGGAAACCGCCTCGCAAAGTGCGCTGAGGTGGGACAGTAAAAACGATTCGAATAAAGGCTTGGCTGTGGTGTGATGTCATGCTACAGAATACGTCAGCAGATTAGATTTGTGTAAATATTGTTCTCTCTACGGCAGTATGTGGAACTTATTTTGCAGAGCCGGACACTATCCTTGTGTTCAAAATCTTCTATGAAGTATTCGGAGGAGGAACCCGCCTTGCAATGCCGAAGACAATCTGCGCGCCGGACTCGTCATCATTGAAGCCTGGTTCAGGGGCTACTGAGGGAGTCCTGGATTGGGGGGTGTCCGGATAGCCGGACTATAACCTTTGGCCAGACTGTTGGACTATGAGGATACAAGATTGAAGACTTCGTCCCATGTTCGGATGGGACTTTCCTTGGCGTGGAAGGCAAGCTTGGCAATACGGATATGTAGACCTCCTCCCATTGTAACCGACTCTGTGTAACCCTAGCCCTCTCCGGTGTCTATATAAACCGGAGGGTTTTAGTCCATAGGACGAACAACAATCATACCATAGGTTAGCTTCTAGGGTTTAGCCTCTTTGATCTCGTGGTAGATCTACTCTTGTACTATCCATATCATCAATATTAATCAAGTAGGAGTAGGGTTTTACCTCCATCGAGAGGGCCCGAACCTGGGTAAAAACATTGTGTCCCTTATCTCCTGTTACCATCCGCCTAGACGCACAATTTGGGACCCCCTACCCGAGATCCGTCGGTTTTGACACCGACAGGCCCCCTCTGGTGAACTTCTTCCGCTGGATATTTTTTATATATTCTGAAAATCACTTCCATGGAGTTTCAGGACTTTTGGAGTTGCACAAAATAGGTCTCTAATATTTGCTCCTTTTCCAGCCTAGAATTCCAGCTGCCGGCATTCTCCCTCCTTATGTAAACCTTGTAAAATAAGAGAGAATAGCCATAAGTATTGTGACATAATGTGTAATAACAGCCCATAATGCAACAAATATCGATATAAAAGCATGATGCAAAATGGACGTATCAACGAGCAGTTCGGCTGCTTCGAGAGGGATCGTCTGGAGCGGTAGTGGGTGTTCGAGCTGGCGAGCATCGTTGAACGTGCAGCAGCGGCAGGCACCGTATTGTATTTGTCCAGCTCGTCGGTAGGCTCCTCCTCCTCCTCTGCCTCTTACTGAGCACGCTCGGCAGAGGAGAGACTGCCGAAAGTAGCACAAAACCCTTCCGTAATAGTAGTATTTAGGGGCTATTTTGTTCAGTTCATCTGACTATAGATGTGTGGTCGAATTGTACAACATACTTAAAATTAGCTAGTATATATAGTTGAACTAGCTATTTCAGTACGTGGTTGGTAACAATTCGGGAAAAGTTTGGTCGGTTCAGCTGTCGATTTGAACTGTTTGTATAAATTAAGAACGGCAGTTTAATCTATGAATGAAATCTATGCTTAATTACTGAATTTTAGTTGCAAAATTAGATAGTGCTAGTGATTTCTAGCTGCATATTTTGACAAATCGCAGTGTTACAATGATTGGTAAATGGCAATGTTACTAGATCAACAAATGTCAATCTTTCTAGTTTGACAAATGGCAACATGCACAATATGACAGATGCAAATCTTACCAAATTGTTTATATGTGGTTGCACACGGGTCATCCAAAACAACCGTTTGCATTGAAGGGATGCACAAATCCTGCGCTGCGTATTTCCCTCGACTTAAGGGGGAAGACCATAGCTCTCACTTTGCATACGGGTATTCTATATAAAACGTTTGCGATCAAGAGCTGCAGAAATCCTGCTCGGCACATTTTCTCTTGGCTTCTTGGGGAAGTTGTCGGTTTGCATACGGGTGTTCTAACTAAAATGTTTGCGATCAAGAGCTGCACAAATCCAGCTAGGCACATTTTCCCTTGGCTTCTTGGGGAAATTGTCGGTTTTGCATACGGGTATTCTAATTAAAATGTTTGCGATGAGTGTTTTATATTTAAAAACCGTATTAAACTGCGGCTTGGGCGTTATTAATGTAGAGGATGCGAGCAAGGCGGACAGCCATGGAAGTCAAAGGGCTTGCTTCCCGGTGAGCCTGAGCGGCATACAGCTCGCATGCTTCTCGGTGAGCCTCCGCATTGGAGTATAGCTCGCACGCCTTCCGTTTAGTCAATCACTCAAGCACATGTCCTTACGGCTCCTCCTAGCCATTAATAGAGTGAGGCGTGGCATCACGTGAATGGTTAACAGAACGCACACAATTTAAATTATACAAAATGTGTGAGATGTTACAGTGGCAGCTATTTGTTTCAAAATGCCTTTGTTGGCTGTTATTCGAGTGTTTCATTATAGCATGTCAAGTTTCATGAATTTCAGACGAATTTTGGATTTACTAGAATTTAAAAACAAAGTATCTCAACGTTTTGCCAGGAATCAACAGTGCCCTGGTGTTTGAAATTCATTCCCATTTCTTGCATGAGACCTAAGCATGCCCCGAAGGACACATATTTGATTTTTCAACCAATTTATATGCAGTGGAGCTTGTGCATGTAGTTCAAATTTGAATTATGCACATAAAATGACTAGAAAACCCAATTACTGTATAAAAATGTCCGAACGAACCCTCAAAATTCCAAAATTAAATACAACACTCATGTTGTTCTATGTTGACACTAGAAATTTTTTGAAAGAAATAAGAGGCAACGGATATCATTTCGTCCCCAAAGGTGGCACGTTCCCTACCGAAATCATCACGCTTTTTCCAAGAAGCTCTGGTTTGTGAGAAGCTTATACCCAAACCTGCCCCAAATGGGACAATATTTTTATCACGGCATGTTGATGCCGCTCCATGATAGCATGTCAAATTTCATGAATTTCAAACGAGTTTTGGATTTACTAGAATTTAAAAATCAAGTATCTCAATGTTTGCGGCCGAGTGACGGTGGTAGGGTGTTTGAAATTAATTCTCTTTTCTTGCATGGGACCTAAGCATGCAACCAAGTTATTATCATTTGCAAGGTTTCTTATCATTTGCTATTTTCTACTATCTATATATCTTAGATTTTGTCAGAATATGTCAAACATTTTTTACTTCTATATGTTGAACGAAACCAAGTTATTATCAATTTCTATTAAATATTTTATTACGTGATATCTTTTATATAGTTTAGAAATAGTACAATATGTTGCTATAATCGGTTATACTCGCCCAAAGAAAAGCTATAGGTTTTCAAAAAAATGTTTTCAAATTTTGAATACACAGCCCTCAATTCCTGGGCCCGTCCCTGTTACGAGGCCTGATCTGAAGGTTAGATCATGAATGCATGCGTGCGCGATATATATGCGTTTCACTGACTAACACAGCTAATCATGCTTTAGGTGCGCGCAGACGTGGCGAACCTCACGGTCAGGTTAGCTCCTCCTTGCAATTGCATCGATCGGCGTTTCTAATCTAGATGCATGGCACATCACTTCAATTTTGCAGGAGGACTCGATGCTCTGCAAGGTGCTTGAGAGGCACAAAGTGGACGGCGAGCAAAACACCGTCCGCTCCTCTCGCTAACCTTCGCCGGCTTCTCGGAGGTAACGCATAAGTTGTCCATCATGACGGACGCGAGCAGCGACCAGATGGGCTCAGGTGCCGGCTTTGCACCATGGCAAGAGAGGGTATGTGGCTCGAACCCGCTGACAAACGCAACGGTGTGGTAGGAATACAACTCAGCAAAGAAAGTTGTTATGGTCAAAGTCAGCAATCCCGACCTTTAGTTGCCACGTTATCGAATCCACTCATAAAACCGGCTGAAGGTTTATTTAGACCAGGATTAAAGGGTATAGGGTACAAACTTCAGGGATTTAGAGGTGAAGGTTCATTTCCTTCGAGCTCTACGACCACAGGGCTTATTTGAGACTTCACTCGAGAAAGACCAGCAAAAAATGGAGATGGGCGATGAGGAGGCGGCGGCGGCCATGGCGACCTGCACCAATGATGATTTCCTTGTGGATCCCGTGTATAGGTTTTGTGAGCAGGAGCCGCGCACTGGAGGCTTCATGTGCACGCGAAGCCGGATGCACCAAACTGCACAACCAATGCGCTGTACGAACCACCGCACTACACAACTAACACACATTGACCTATGCCCCCTCTCGAGTTGTTTATGAAAATTTAAAGACTCAAAGGGAAGCCAGAGCTGCGCGCCAGAGGCGCCGTAATATTGTATAAAGTTCATCTTTCTTAGTTGAAAGTTGACATTTAATAGTGTTGAAAAGATGATAGCATGTTGAAGCTTTTCTTTCCCCTCTCGCAAGGCGACTAGGGAAAGCCTTCCTTTCCTCGATCTTCACCGGCGAGCCCGCAAATTCGCCTCCCCTCCACCTGCCGCTTTGGCGGCCGGTGGCGGGAAGGGGATTTCTGGTGTCTCAGATCCAGCTGGTAGATAGGTAGGGTTTTAGTCCTCGCAGGTGCGACGTTTGGACGGATTATACGCACTCTCACCCTTCCACCTTTGCTAGCCTCTCTAGTACCGCGCAATTCTCGCCGGTGCATTAAACCCACCATATACCTTACTCAAAACAGCCACCATACCTACCTATTATGGCATTTCCATAGCCAACCTGAGATATATTGCCATGCAACTTCCACCGTTCCGTTTATTATGACATGCTTTGTCATTGTCATATTGCTTTGCATGATCATGTAGTTGACATAGTATTTGTGGCAAGGCCACCGTTCATATTTTGTATACATGTCACTCTTGATCATTCCACATCCCGGTACACCGCCGGAGGCATTCATATAGAGTCATATTTTGTTCTAAAATCGAGTTGTAATTCTTGAGTTGTAAGTCAATAATAGTGTCATGATCATCATTATTAGAGCATTGTCCCATGTGAGGAAAGGGTGATGGAGGCTATGATTCCCCCACAAGTCGGGATGAGACTCCGGACGAACAAAAGGAGGCCAAAAGAAGCCCAAACAAAAAAAACAAAAAATGAGAGAAAAGAGAGAGGGACAATGTTACTATCCTTTTTCCACACTTGTGCTTCAAAATAGCACCATGATCTTCATGATGGAGAGTCTCCTATTTTGTCACTTTCATATACTAGTGAGAATTTTTCATTATAAAACTTGGCTTGTATATTCCAATGATGGGCTTCCTCAAATTGCCCTGGGTCTTCTTGAGCAAGCGAGTTGGATGCACACCCACTTAGTTTCTTTTTGATCTTTCATACACTTATAGCTCTAGTGCATCCGTTGCATAGCAATCCCTACTCACTCACATTGATATCTATTGATGGGCATCTCCATAGCCCATTAATACGCCTAGTTGATGTGAGATTTTTCTCCTTCTTTTTGTCTTCTCCACTACCACCATATTCGATTCCACCTATAGTGTTATATCCATGGCTCACGCTCATGTATTGCCCGAAAGTTGAAAAAGTTTGAGAGCATCAAAAGTATGAAACAATTGTTTGGCTTCTCATCAGGGTTGTGCATGATTAAATAATTTTGTGATGAATATGGAGCATAGCCAGACTATATGGTTCCGTAGGGATAACTTTCTTTGGCCATGTTATTTTGAGAAGACATGATTGCTTTATTAGTATGCTTGAAGTATTATTATTTTTATGTCAATATTAAACTTTTTTTGAATCTTATGGATCTGAATATTCATGCCACAATAAAGAAAATTACATGGATAAATATGTTAGGTAGCATTCCATATCAAAAATTCTATTTTTATCATTTACCTACTTGAGGATGAGTAGGAATTAAGCTTGGGGATGCTTGATATGTCTCCAACGTATCTATAATTTTTTATTGTTCCATGCTATTATATTATCTGTTTTAAATGTTTTATATGCATTAATATGCTATTTTATCTTATTTTTGGGACTAACTTATTAACCTAGAGCCTAGTGCCAGTTTCTGTTATTTCCTTGTTTTTGAGTCTTACAAAAAAAGAAATATCAAGCGGAGTTCAAACGAAATAAAACTGTTGCGATATTTTTTCTTGGAGCAGAAGAAATCCACGGAGCTTGGGGAGGGGGTCAAAAGAGCCCCGAGGGACCCACAGCCCTCAGGGCGTGCCCTAGGGGGGCGCGCTCCTTGGCTTGTGGGCCCCTAGGGAGTCCTCCAACCCTAATTCTTGGCCTATAAATTCCCAAATATTACCAAACCAAAAGAGCGTCCACCAAAGTACTTTTTCGCTGCCCCAAGCCTCTGTTCCCGTGAGATCCCATCTCGGGGCCTTTTACGGCACCCTGCCGCAGGGGGATTCGATCACAGAGGGCTACTGCATCAACCTTATTGTCCTACCGATGAAGCATGAGTAGTTTACCACAGACCTACTGGTCCAAAGCTAGTAGCTAGATGGCTTGTTCTCTCTCTCTCTCTTCTCTCTCTCTCTCTCTTTGATCTTCAATACAATGTTTTCCTCGATGTTCTTGGAGTTCTATCCAATGTAATATTATTTTGCGGTGTGCTTGTCGAGATCCGATGAATTGTGGATTTATAATCAGATCAGCTATGAATATTATTTGAGTCTTTTCTAAATTCTTATGTGCATGATTAAATATCTTTGTATTTCTCTTCGAATTATCGGTTTGCTTTGGCCAACTAGATTGGTTCTTCTTGCAATGGGAGAGGTGCTTAGTTTTGGGTTCAATCTTGCGGTGTCCTCACCCACTGACAGAAGGGGTAGCGAGGCAAGTATTGTATTGTTGCCATCAAGGGTAAAAATATGGGGTTTTCATCATACTGCTTGAGTTTATCCCTCTACATCATGTCATCTTATTTAAGGCGTTACTCCGTTCTTATAAACTTAATACTCTAGATGCATGTTTGATAGCGGTCGATGTGTGCAGTAATAGTAGTAGATGCAGAATCATTTTGGTCTACTTGACACGGACGTGATGCCTATATTCATAATCATTGCCGTCATAACTTTGCGCTTTTCTATCAATTGCTCGATAGTAATTTGTTCACCCACCGTATGTTTTCTTTCAAGAGAGAAGACTCTAGTGAAACCTATGGCCCCCGGGTCTATTTTCCATCATATCTTTTCATATCTATAAACCAAAAAAACCAAAAATATCTTGCTGCCATTTATTTGTTTTACGTCTTAGTAATCTTTTATATCTATCTCTATCAGAACTTGTCCTTGCAAGTGACCGTGAAGGGATTGACAACCCCATTATTGCCTTGGGTGGAAGTGTTTGATTGTTCGTGCAGGTGCATAGATTGGAGACTTGCTCGTACCTCCTACTGGATTGATACCTTGGTTCTCAAACTGAGGGAAATACTTATCTCTACTTTGTTGCATCACCCTTTCCTCTTCAAGGGAAAAACCAACGTAAGCTCAAGAAGTAGCATCGATAGGTTTGCAAGATAATAAAGAACATGAAAATAAAAGTTAGGTGTTGTTTAAATAAAGAAACAATTAAGTTTAATAAAACGAGTGTGGATTAGTGGTGGTAGGATTTGCGGAATTGTCCCTTAGCAATTGACTACATTACTAGATCGATAGCAAGTTTTTATGTGGGAGAGGCCACTACTGGCATGTCGTCCCTTACTTGGAATTCTATGCACTTATGATTGGAACTATTGGCAAGCATCCGCAACTACTAACATTCATTAAGGTAAAACCCAACCATAGCATTAAGATATATATTGGTCCCCCTTCAATCTCGTACGTATTAATTTCTATGTTTAGGCTGAAGCTGTTGTCACCCTTGCCCATCCAATGCATAGTCCTATCAACATACAACTAACCCTATGGTGTGATCCACACGTACGATCATATGATGTGCACTAAAGGACAGCAACATAACCACAAGCAAATTAAACCAACCATAAGCATTCACCAATTACCGATAGGATAACAAAAATCTACTCAAACATCATAGGATGGCAACATATCATTGGATAATAGTATGAAGCATAAAGCACCATGTTCAAGTAGAGGGTACAGTGGGTTGCAGGAGAGTGGACCGCTAAATATAGATGGGGGAAGGTGATGAATATGTTGGTGAAGATGACAGAGTTGTTGGAGTAGATCGCCGCCACACGATGATTGCCCCGACGGTGTTCCGGCGCCACCGGGAGAGAGCCCCCCTCCTTCTTCTTCTTCTTCTTCTTCTTCCTTGGCCTCCCCCCTAGATGGGAGGAGAGTTCCTCCTCTGGTCCATGGTCTCGATGGCAGCGGAGGGGTGGGAGCCCCTCCGAGATTGGATCTCCCTCTCTGTTCTCTTCTATTTCGCGTTCCCTAGATCTGGCCGAAAATCGTTTCTTAAATATCCGGAGATCCGTAACTCCGATTGTGTTGAGATTTTAACATGTTTTTTCTGTATATAAGCTTCCTTGCGCCCGAAGTAGATCTTCAACCGACGTACGAGGAGGGCACAAGACACCTGGGTGCACCCTGGGGTATCTTGGGAGTTGTGGGCCCCCGTTTGCATTGATTTCACGTCCCAAAAATCACAAATATTACAAAATAATTCTCTGTAAATTTTTATTGTGTTTGGACTTTGTTTGATATGGATATTCTACGAAGCGAAAAACATGCAAAAAATAGGAACGAACACTGGGCACTGGACCAATATGTTAGTCCAATAAATCATATAAAATGTTGCCAAAAATATGTAAACATTGTATAATATTGGCATGAAACAATAAAGAAGTATAGATACGATGGAGACGTATCAAGGCACATGCTCTTCGTCATCCATTTCCTCTTCCTCAGGCTCGTAAAGCTCATCCACATCTATGTCTCCTCCATAGTGGTACCAAGGATCCTCTCTCTGCAACTTGAGCTGCTCCAATCTATGAAGCAACTCAACCTCTTCTTCATCAACACCCAATGGTCTAGGATCATAACCAAACTCAGGTTGCCAAATAAAATCAGCACTGAAAGTCTGAAACCCCTTTCTTCTTGACCATCTTCACTTTCATCATCATCTTTCTCTGAATCATCAGAAGGCAACCTTGACTTGCCCTATCTCTGGAGGTTAATGCTCTGTTGTGTGTTGACAACCCCTTGGGGCTCACCTATGTTACCGTTGGGGATCTGCTCCTCACATATTTGTGAAGCTCTATTCGCATCAAGTGGGGTTGGGGCATCTCCTTTAAGTACAATGAACTTAATAGATCTGTTGTGGTCAAACTCTCTGAGCATTTCCTGAACTATTGCATTGCTGTCAGGCAACTCTAAACTGGCTATGCCAATTCCCTCTTGCTTCACATAATAAATATAATCTGTACTCCCAAAGCCTTCCAAATCCATAATGGCCAACAGGGTGTTGTATGTGATTTCAGAGTTGGCCATTGTCCTGTCTAAGTTATCCCTACCATAGAATTGGAAACTCACATTCCAAATGTGAGCTCCAACCCTAATTGTAGACAAATGGGGCAGCTACATTCAGTTAGTTCATCATCTAAAAATTCAGTACTAAATAGCATTCAGTCAAAAATGGGGCAGCAACATTTAGTTAGTTCAGATTCAATACAAAATTCAGTATTACACTACAATACATTCAGTAAAACATATGGCAGCAACATTTAATTATTTCAGAAAACATTCTGTAGTTGAATGAATTCAGTAAAACATATGGCAACAACATTCAGTAGTTGAATGAATTCAGTAAAACATATGGCAGCAACATTCAATTATTTCAGAAGCATTAAGTAGTTGACATCAACATTCTAAAATTAATATGAACTGAACTAACAGTATCAAACAGCTAGCATTACAAATCTGAAACCCTAGTTATTCGGGGATGGGAGAGCTCCAGATTTGAATGTAGCTCAAGTAGGGGGGGCGCTTTGAAGTGGGTAGCTCCTCCACCACCCCACGGGTGACATCCGCTGACGACTCAGTTGCCGACGATGAACGGAAATGAACGAAACAAGCTGCTGCCGCAGCAATCCTCCCCCTGCCACGACTACCCCCTCCCACGCCACCATCCGGACCCATCTGCTCATCCTGCTCTTCCCCCTCGTCGTCGATGCATCTGAGTCCACCTTCTATAGATCCAGCCGCCGCCATGCCGCTCGAGTTTGAGAGGTGGGATGGGGAGGGGGGAGAGAGAGAGGGAGAGAGCGCTTGGGTTCGCGTCCGACCGAGCCGCGTCGGCCGCTTCCGACAGCCGAATCAACAGCCGTTAGCGGCGCGCCATCCCCCGCTGTCGGCACACGAGTGATCTGCCACATCAAAACGGGATCATTTTTGCATTCAGTGTTTTTTGCCACTGTCAAAATTTCGGCGCGGTGTAAAGTGTCAGTTCTGTAAAGTGATGGTTTTACGAGAAATAGGACGCTAAAGTGGTGGTTCTGTGCATTTTACTCTCTATTTCACTCAGGCAGATCTTTTGCCTCCTCTTTAAGAGAAAAAATGTACTTAGTACTTCGCTAAAAAAATTTTAATAATACATTTTTTATATTAAATTTCAGAAATATTATGCCGTAATTATATTTTTTAAAAATATTACCCAATCGGCCTACTACTGACCGATTGGATCCAGTCGGCCTACTGCTGGCCGATTGGCCCTCAGTCGGCCCACTGCCGGCTGATTGGATCCAGTCGGCCCACTGCTGGCCGATTGGCCTCAGTCGGCCCACTGCTGGCCGATTGACACCCAGTCTGCTTCCTCTAGGCCGACAGGTGCATGCACCCATTTATCTGATAAATAGGTATTTGAAAAATGTTGAAGAAGTATTTAAAAAAATGTTGATCATGCATATAAAAATGTTAATCAAGCACTAAAAAAATATTAAACAAGTATTTTAAAGATGTTGAACAAATATTTCAAAAATGTTGAATAGGTATTTGAAAAATATTAAAGAAGCATTTTAAAAAATGTTGATCATGTATATAAAAATGTTAATCAAGCATTTGCAAAAAATGTTGAACAAGTATTTTAAAAAATGTTGAAAAAGTATTTGAAAAAATATTAATCATGTATATAAAAATGTTGAACAAGTACTTGTAAAAATGTTCAACAAGTATTTGAAAAAATATTAATCATGTATATAAAAATGTTGAACAAGTATTTGTAGAAATGTTGATCATGTATATAAAAATGTTGAACAAGTATTTAAAATATGTTGAACAAGTATTTAAAAAATGTTAAACAAGTATTTGAAAAAAAGTTTAACATCTGGAAGCTGGTGGGGTAGTTATTAGCTGCGTTGGGGATCGATGTCTGGTCTCCATGGCAATCACCAGAGCAGCTAACCACCCCATTAGTTTCCAATTGCTGGTTAGAAAAGGGATCGCGACCAACTAGAGATGACTGAGCCGGTCTTCTCCATTATTTCATTCTTTTTTTTTTCTTTCTATATTATTTGTTTAAATACTTGTTCAAAAAAATTAAATTCTTGTTCAAATTTTTTCAAATACTTGTTCAACATTTTTATATACATGATTAAAATTTTTATTTACATTATCAATATTTTTTAAAATACTTGTTCAATATTTTTTTCAAATACTTGTTTAACATTTGTTGCAAATGCTTGATTAACATTTTTATATATACATGATCAACATTTTTTTAAATACTTCTTCAACATTATTCACATACCTATTCGACGGTTTTCAAATATTTGTTCAACATTTTCAAATACTTGTGCAACATTTTTTAAAAATGCTTGATTAACATTTTTATATGCATGATCAACATTTTTTCAAATACTTCTTCAACATTTTTCAAATAACTATTCAACAAATAGATGGGTGCATGCACCTGTCGGCTGTCGGCCTAGAGGAAGCAGACTGGGTGACAATCGGCCAGCAGTGGGCTGACTGGGGCCAATCGGCCAACAGTGGGCCGACTGGATCCAATCGGCCGGCAGTGGGCTGACTGGGGGCCTATCGGCCAGCAGTAGGCCGATTGGATCCAATCGGCCAGCAGTAGGCTAACTGGATAATATTTTTAAAAAATATAAATACGGCGTAATATTTCTGAAATTTAATATAAAAATTGTATTATTTTAAAAAAATTAGCTAGTACTTCTTCCGTCCCATCTCCTATTTAAGAGGGGGGAAATGTACTTCGTAATTCCTCCGTTCCATAATATAAGACGTTTTTGCAAGCAACATAGCTTGCAAAATCGCCTTGTAGGACAAAGGCAGTATTAGAAAACTGAGAGCTGGATCGTTATGATTTCACACCATTACACAAACAAATGTCTTAACCCCAGACCAATTTGGCGAGCCCATCTGCTCTGACCTATATTACACGAAAACAATGCGCCTAAGAGAACTCTTACTATTAGAGAAGCCATGAATGGTGCATATAATTAAACTTTTTTTATCTATTTTTACAGGATGATACAGAACATGGATTCAGATGTATGGTCTGTGACTTTCTGTAGGGTCCCAACAAATAAGCTGAGCTGCCTTATGTTACTCAAGAGTTGAGATGTCTTGGTACAAGGATGCATCAGAGGAGACTCACACAAATCAGACGAGCCGTAGCAGTCTGATTTTGCCCTGATTTCTATTGCCCACAAAATTTTTGCTGCTCTAGTGACCATCTTCAGTATTTACTACGCTGCTCTGCTGACGCGAAGCGGCGCTTACTAGAGGAGCATCAAATTTCCACCTGCACAAAATGGAAGATAGTTAGGTACTAGTGTCTCATTCATGCAAAAATGGCATGGTGATATGACATATCCAGCAAACTGATCCACCTCTTTAATGTTGTCCAAAACTACTTTCAAATGAAAATCTGAAGTGCCAAAAAACACTCTTCTATCTTCACACAAAGAAACCAGTAAAAAAACTGAATTATTGCGCACATTCCACTAGTTGGGTTTCAAGAGGTTTCATCACTAGAAATGGTATGTTAATCGAAAGTGATAGGTATGAATATTTAGAATGACCTGGCTCAACTCTCTTTGACGCAAAGTGCAAGGCAGCTAGATTAGGTGAGCATGTGGAAGCATTTACGGTGGAAGCATTTAAAATTGTCTTTTGAAGAAAGGAAGATGAATGTGATAGTATATCCCCTTTGCTGATTGAACAAGTTAAGAGTTTCCTATATAAATAAGTTAAGAGTTACACCGTAAACATCACGAAACAATGGGGGAAGCGACATTTTTAAGCAATGCCGCTTGCTTGTACTCTTTATCATATACACATTGTTCCACTAATATCAACCAAATCCTAATATCATGGCAGAATTTCAGGATAGGATATTCTAGAGAATGGTAGTGCTATCATTGTACGGTACCATGGGTGTCCATTCTGCACGATCAGAACAGCGAGAAAACTGATCCACCTCTTTAATGTTGTTGAAAACTATTTTCACATGAAAATCTAAAGTACCAAAAACACTCGTCTGTCTTGACACAGAGAATTGCACACTAGTAAAACCGTCCCAATCTGACTTATTGTGCAGGTTCTAGTAGTTGGGTTTCAAGAGGTTTCATCACTAGAAATGGTACGTTATTCGAAAGGATAGGTATGATATTTAGGATGACCTGGCTCACATTTCTTTGACACAAAGCGTAAGACGGCTAGATTAGGTGAGCATGCAGAAGCATCTAAGGGCCTCTTTGATTCGCGGGATTGCAAAAACACGGGAATAGGAAAACGTAGGATTGAAATGACATGCCCATTGGATTCCTATAGGATTTGAGTTTGTTTGATTGTATCACAGGAAAATTAAAGGATTTCTTCCAAGAGGTTGGAGTGGATGCTACAATTCCTATGAAATGTAGTTCAAATGAATCCATAGGAAAAAAATCCTATGGGATTCAATCCTGCGAATCAAACGATCAACGCAGGAAAAATTCCGAAGGATTCTTATCCTTCAAAAATCCTATGAAAATCCTTTGAATCAAAGAGGCCCTAAAATTGTCTTTTGAAGAAAGGAAGATGAATGTGATGGTATATCCCCTTTGCCAATCAAATAAGTAAAGAGTTTCCTAAAAGAACGGTTTAAGAGTTACACCGTAAACGTCACAAAACGATGGGGGAGACGACATTTTTTACGATCATACGTGTTCAAAAAGGAATGCCTCTTGCTTGTACTCTTTATCATATACACATTGTGCGTCTTGGGTGGTCTGACCCTCCGGGCTTGCGTAAGGGGCTCTCGTCGTCGCTTCTTCTGCTTACGGTTGGCGGCTCTGGAAGCATCGCAATGGATGTGTCTTCGGTGGCGTGACGCCTTCCGTTGTGCACCTAGTTCACACCATCCAGGAGGAGGCCAAGCTATGGGCTTAGAGCTGGAGGAGGCCTAGCTATGAGCTAGAGCTGGAGCTAGGGATGCAAGCGGACGGCATCCGCATATCCGTGACCGTTCGCGAAGCAAAAAATTACTTTAATAACCGTGTTAGTTTAATTTTTTGCTTCGTGGACGGTTTCGGTGCCGTCCGCTTGCGAGATCACGACAGTGAGAAAACTGAAAATATGTACTGAAATCCGCAGGAAACTGAGATATACTACTGTCATGTCACAGTCTATATTGTACATGTCCGTTGGAGTGCTCATACTCCGTATGATACTACTATACCAAAGGCAGGGCAGGGCAGGCAGGGTCTGTTCACCAAAAAGGTGCTGATTATGTCCGGCCGTCACGTGGTTAAGGCTAACAGGAATTGATTCCAGGGATGGTACGCAGTACGCACCCACCAGCAGCCCCGTCAGGAACGCCATGGCCATCCATCGTGGCCAACCACAATCTGCAGGACCCAACGTACTACATCCGTGTCTGCCGCGCCATCAAAACCAAATCTTAGATCTGATCTCGGAGCGCGACCGACTAACGTAGGCTCTAATCAACGTCCAGACCACGCTGTAATCTGTAATTTTCGTCGGGTTTCGTTCGTCTTCGCCATGTGGAGTGAAGTGAAATTCAGGCAAGCAGACGGGGAGGAGGCGGGGATCGGGGGCTTACTCATGCGGGAACTTGACTTCATGCAGAGCGTCTGACCGGAGCGACCACGCCAGCGCCGCCCGGGCGCATCTGGCGAGCGGCTCCACCTGGCCGGCGTCGGTGACCAGCGCCAGCGGGCTGTCCAGGTGCGCGCCGCCGTCCACGGCGTCCAGGTCGCGCACCCACTCGGGACGCTCTGATGCGCTCTCCCAGAGCACCCGCGCGTTCACCACGAACCCGGCCCACTCCAGCCGGGTGGACAGCAGCATGTCGCTCCGCGCCGCCGGCAGCAGCGTCTCCTCCGAGACGTGGTAGCCCACCAGCTTCCCGGCCTCGTCGCAGGCCGGCGCCTGCAGGAAGGACTCCTTGGTGCCTTCGTCCTCGCCCAGAATGCCCACGGGCACGGCGCCCACGGACTTGACCTTCTGCGCCTCGTCGAACAGCTCCGTCCGGAGGATGCCGTTCTCGTCGGCGAACACCACCACGCCGTCCATCTTCTCCTTCCGTACCTCCCTGAAATTGGTCGACAGATCCAAATTGTGAGCGAGGAGCCGAGGATACGGGGATGGGCGCTCGGTGAGATCTAGTGCAGCGAGCAGAGGAGCATGGTGATAGTACCTGAGGGCGTGCATTCGCAGGCGCGCGGTGGAGGGGCCGTCGGAGGCGACGAGGTGGAGGAAGTCGAGGCCGGAGCGGGCGAGCACGGCGGCGACGGCGTCGGTGCGGTGGCCAGGCTCGACGACGATCCAGCGCAGCGGGGCGTCGACGAGGCGGAGGGTGTGCGCCAGGGACGTGAGCGACGGCGCCTGGAGCGCGGAGGTGGTGGTCGGGGTGACGGCAATCACGGGCCTGAGCGGGTCGGCCATGCGGTTGCGGCTGCGGCGCTGTGCTTCCTGGACGGCGGCGAGGATGCTGTGGGCCTTGAGGAGCTCGCCGGGGTTCGGGTGCGGCCACTTGCGGACGCGGATGGCGTGGCGGCCGACGAAGACCGGACCGTGGTGGACCTGGTGGTGCGCGTTGGCGCCGGCCTCGCTCTCAGCCAGCGTGGTGGTCGTCGTGACGGTGGTGGTGGTGGTCGTCGTAGTAGTGATGGTGGCGGTGGTGTTGGAGCTGGCGAGCATGACGGGCGGGGTGACGAGGGAGACGAGGTGCGCCGACGGGTTCATGGGCGGCGTGGGCAGGAAGAGGAGGAAGACGACGAGGCGGGAGAAGCGGAAGCCGACGGCCATGGAGGTGGCGCAGAAGAGCGCGTGCAGGATGAGCCACGTCGCCGGCAGCGACGGCTTGGCCAGCTCGGGCGCCGCGTCGGGCGACCCCGCC